>NC_056729.1:1188482002-1188512002 GCF_019279795.1 Protopterus annectens | reverse complement strand
TTTGTTCTGCTTGAATAACTGCCATATTCTTGTTTCTGTGACAATCTTTTATTGCAATTTAATTAAAATGCAACATATATATATATATATATATATATATATATATATATATATATATATATATATATATATATATATATATATATACACATATGTACACCATCAAAAACATAGCTTTTAAAGTCAACTATGCACCACTGTGCAAATGCGCAGCATTTATTAAATTGTTTCTGACAACATATGTTAAAGTATTTCAAGGGACTTTTTTCCAGACCATAAGTACCTGTAGAGATTTAAGCACTGTGTTTTCACACTATTTTAATTCACCAATTCAAGCACTGTGTCTGAAATGTTCCTTTTTTCCAGCTTTATTTCATAAAGAAATACTTGACTGTGCAAAAATAAGCACTTGTCTTTTAGCTGAATTACAGCAAGCGAATGGAATAAAAGTAATATAGCAGGCAGTGTGATATAATCACCCACTTAAATTACTAAGTTAACACAAAAGTGTGTTTGTGAATTTTTTAACCATTTTGTGAAGCTGAGGAAGAAGGCTTGAAAACTTTCAGAGACCCAAGTACTTTTCATGATTCATTATAGTCATAAAAAAGAACAGATTTTAAAAACAGTTAATCACCAACTCACTTTCATAATTAATTTATTTTATAAATTGTTAATTATTACTCAGCACCTGTCATCCACTAAGGCTTACCTGCTGTTATGGGGCCTGACCCACTCATTCTCCTACAGTAAGGAAGAAAGTTGATCCCTTGGAAAGCTGTCAATGTGGCATCCACCAGGGGAGTTTGCATTTTATAGCCTAATCTCTTTCTTTGTACTTGGTATAACAGTTTACAGATGCAGAGGCATGCTATGATTTTCCATGCAGTCATGAATGATTCTGAATTTTACAGTAAAGAATACCTCAGAAATGTGGCTTTCCAGGGCAGAGCACACATATCTGAAGCATATTCATACTGTTGTACACCTGTCTTTCCAGTTTGTGCTGACTATACCGTGAGCTGGGCTCCCTGCCCAGGATAATGAGCTGACTCACCCTGACCATTTCTTCTCCAGTGCTTAGACTTCTCAGAATGCTTGACAATCTCATATCAGATGAAACCCAGCTGGAACTTTAACTGTCTGTTCTACAGAATTAATTTATTTATATATTTAATTTCTTGCATCTCTTAGGACTTCCTATTAGCATATTGTAAATTATAAAGTAATGTTCCAAACAGAGTTTCACAATTTTGGTAGAAAGAAGTTTACAGCTGACTGGTATTGCAGTGTACAATTCATTATATTTAGTCCCATTTGCTAAGTTACAAGCATATATCATAGGTCAAACATTATGCCTACTGATCGGTTTTTCTACATGAATGCCAAACAGGAGAGGACCTAGCACTACCCAGTGGTAGACCACTAGTTGCAATTTTACATTCTGAGAGAGTACCAGCAACTTTCATAACTAGGGATCAATTGGATAACAGATCAATATTAACAGTTTTTGTTAAATAATGTTAGTGTTTTTCCATTATCCCTATTGTTGTTTGAACATCCAAACAGAATATCCGCTTATTGGGACTGTGGGGCATATAAACATGTTTATTCATTTCATTTTTGTTAGGAATATTTTGTTCATTTTATAGAAAGTGACAAAAATTCCATATAGAAGTGTCACTCAGTGACTTAACAGAGAATGTTTACCTATCTAACACTATGTTTAATATAGCAATAACCCACACCCAGAAGTGGGTTATTGCTATTATACAATGACATTATTTAAGAAAAAAATAATTACTTTTCTTAAATAATGGCATTGTATAATGCCTCCTTGCTGCCCTTCCACAGCTGTCTGGTATTCTGCGGCAGTTCTGATATACTACGCATGCGTATGCCTACGCAGTACATCAGAGCTGTGAGCAAAAGCAATGGAGAAGCATGAGGTCTGTTGCTTTTTACAAACTGATTCGCTATGTTAAATGGGTTCAACATGGCGAGACAGCTTTAAAAAAGCAATGGAGATTCTCTGTTGCTTTTTTTAAAGCTCACTCGCTATGTTAAACCCATTTAACATAGCAAGACAGTTTTGAAAAAAGCAACAGAGAATCTCCGTTGCTTTTTTAAAGCTGTCTCGCTATGTTAAACCCATTTAACATAGCGAGACAGTTTTGAAAAAAGCAATGGAGAAAGCAAGATCTCCGTTCCTTTTTACAAACTGTTTTGCTATGTTAAATGGGTTTAACATAGCGAGACAGCTTTAAAAAAAGCAACAGAGAATTTCCGTTGCTTTTTTAAAGATGTCTCTCTATGTTAAACCCATTTAACATAGCGAGACAGTTTTGAAAAAAAGCAACGGAGAAAGAAAGATCTCCGTTGCTTTTTACAAACCTGTCTCACTATGTTAAAGGAGTTTGACATAGCGAGACAGCTTTAAAAAAAGCAACGGAGAATCTCCATTGCTTTTTTTAAAGCTGTCTCGCTATGTTAAACTTGTTTAACATAGCAAGACAGTATGAAGCAATGGAGATCTTGCATTCTCTGTCACTTAAAAAAGAGTTATAGTAATGGAAAAAGTCCGGGCAACTGGACCTTTTTTCCATTACTATAACTGATTTACAACATGCATGCTGACCAATCACCATGCACGTTTTTGAATATTAATGGGAGGTCATTGTATAATTAGTCTCCTTTAACTTGTTCCCTAAAAAGCAACATTGTATAGGTGACATAGATGATCTTTGAGACTGAAAATTGGCTGTTAAGCCTGGAAACATTAGTTGTTATCAACTAACATAATCCTTGTTTAGCTGATAATAAATAATCAATCTTCATTTATTATATGTTAAACTTCCATATAGATCAAGATATTTTAGCTGTTCTCATTAAATACTTTCACAAATGGAGTTTTCACTGAAGGGAGAATGTTTCTTTACCGAACAGTCAAAAATGGATTTATTTACTTATTTTATTTATTTACATTTGTTTACTGGGTAGTGTCGGACTGGGCCAGGAGCCCGTTTTCAGTGGAGGCCCCGGGAGAAAAGCTCCAACAAGCAACTGACAGAAAAACAGCAGTGGAACAATACAGCAGAGTATCACATACAGCGTACACAAATCCAGAAATATTTGATCAAAAGTTACACAAGACTAGTTCACAATACACAATTGAGTATACAAATTTTGATAACAAGAATAAGCAAACTTTTTTGTAGTTGTTAGGTTAGTAGTAGAAAAACAAACAGACAAATAAAAACTTGCTGTCTCTAAGTTGGTATGTATACAAAGTTGATCTAGTTAAAATAGAAGACAAGATGTTGGTGTAATTATCCTGGAACTGTACAGGAGCATAGCCAGTGATTAATAAGGTGTTCTTTTAGGAGTAGTTTGAATTTGTGACTGTCTGGATTTTTTAGGATGTGTTGGGGTAGTAATTCCAGGTTTTGGCAATTTTATTAGAGTAGAGGGAATCTACATAGTAGTTATGGGATTTAGTTACCTTTAGAATAAGTTTGTCAATTGATCTAAGGACCTAAGGTATTAGGCAGAACTAGGTTAATGAGAGCAGAACAGTTATTGGGCTGTGGGCAGTGCTTAGTTGGTTGAGAGATAACATGCTGGGTAGTTCAATCCAGTTGGGTTGGTGAAGGGCAGAACTGTGATGAGATTTATGGGTAGATTAATGGCAAACTTGGCCATTTTGTTATAGACGGTCTCTAGGTTGCTCAAGTTGGACTTGCTCAGGTTGGTAAAGATTTGAGAGCAATAAAAGAGGGTGGATAGTAGGTGGGATCTGGCTGTGACTATTATGTTGTTGTTGGTTAGGTATGGTTTGGCCCTATAGAATGAGTCAAGTTTTATGTGAACTTTTTTAATTGTTAGTGATATATGTTTATTGATTTTTAGCCAGTTGTCTATTATTATACCTAGAAGCTTAGTTTGCGTGAATGTTTCAATTTTTGTACTATTAGAGGAGTAAATGGTGAAAGGAGGCTAGATTATTTTTAGCATTTTTATTACCAAAGACCATTAGCTTAGTTTCATTTCGACTGAGTATGACTTAATGGTTGGTGAGGTCGTTTTCTATGTCTTGGAGAGATTTTTGTGTTTTTTTCTTGAAGTTCCCGAGGTGAGGGGGCGACGTGGAAGTACTGAGGTTATTGGTAAATATGATGAAGAGGAGAGTTCTGAGGATGGATCCTTGGGGGACTCCATCAGAAATGGGTAGAAGGGGAGAGAGTTTGTTATCCCATCTGGTAGACTGCTGTTGATTAGAAAGATGGCTGTGAAATCAAGTCAGGGATGTTGCACTGAGGTTATATGTAGCTAGTTTGTTGAGAAGTATTTGGTGTGATACCATATCGAAAGCTTTGGACATATCTAGGAAAATTGATGAGACAAGCTGACCTTAATTTTGAGGAGGTTTACAGTGTTAATGAAACTTATAAGTGCAGTGTTAGTGCTATGCTTAGGTCGGAAGCCATGTTGAGAATGGGATAAGAGGTTGTTCTTAAGGAAGTGGTCAAGGAGTTGTTGATGAAGGCATTTTTCTAGGATTTTGGCTAGAAGGGAGAGAATGGCAATGGGTCGGTAGTTCTAGAAGTCATTAGATGGGCCACCTTTGTCTAGGGGGATGTTATGTGATATTTTTCAAAGGAGGGGTATGTATTGTTCAGTGTTGGAGTGGTTGATTAGTATAGATATAGGATAGGAGGGTTCTCCTTCAAAACATCTAAATAGATATAGGATAGGAGGGTTCTCCTTCAAAACATCTAAAACTCATAACATCTCATATCAAAACATAGAGACCATAACATCTAAAATCCGTAACATCTAAAACCCATAACATTGAATTTGATAACATCTAAAATGCATAATATGTAATAGTGTATCATCAAAGTGTAAATGTTATAGCTTAATCTGTTAATCTTGTGGTATCACTATGAGAAGTAGTTTTTATTTCTATAGTTATTTTATATAGTGTAGGAATTTCTACTATTTATATAGTGTTTATTTTGCCATTGAGAGAGACATTATGTGTACATTCTTTATGGTGATCGTGATATAGTGGGGTTAGGAAATTAAACTTTTCCCCACTGTAATGTGATTGTGGAGTTGGTATATTTAATTTACGGGCGGGGTGTGGGGGGTGCATTGGGGTTTGCCCCCCTGCAGAAATGGAGGTAGTAAAAAGTGGGTTTGTTAGTTTGGTGCCGTTATATTTGGATGGGATGTTATTTTCATGTGATTTGTAGTGTTCGATGTTGTGATGCACATTTTAGATGTTATGAAATTCGATGTTATGGGTTTTAGATGTGGATTTTAAAATGTTTAGTTTCAGTGTTATGATTTTAGATGTCATGGGTTTTAGTTGTCTTGAAGGGTAAGCGATAGGAGATAGAAGTAGCATTTAGTTTTAGAAATTCATTGGAAAGTTGATCAGCTGCAAGAGTACAGAATTTTAAATTGGTTAGGAGCTTTTTCATGGAACTAGTTTTTATGGGCTAAATAGAGAATGGGTTAGGGTTAGATACAGTAGAGGTGGGTACTACTAGGGGTGAGTTAGAATTATTGCTTAAGAGGGAGGTTATTGAATTGATAAAGTGGGTATTGAATTGTGATGCTATACACTCAGAGGTATTATTGGTAGATAGTGCAGGGTTGAGGGTTTTCTAGTGTTTAGGAGATAATTAATACTTTGCCAACATTTTTAGGGGTTGTTCTGGTGTTTTTGTTGGCATGTTTGGAAGTATGATTTTTTTGTCATTGCTGATTTGTTTCTTGGCTTGATTTCTTAGTTGTTAATATGAGGTGAGGATATCTTTGTCGTTGGTACTTTGATAAAGTGACCAGGCCCTATTCCTTTGTTTAAGAAGTAGTTTAGTATATTTTGTTTGCCAAGGTATTTGTTTGGTTTTGGTAAGAATTTTCCTTATGGGATCTAAATTATTTAGTACCTTGAGGAATTTATTGTTAAAGCATTGTACAGTGAAGTCTAATTGGTGGAATTTTAATGGTGACAAATCACATTGCTGTAGCATTGAATTAAATATAGTGGGGGAGATGTTTATTTTGCTGTGGATGTTTTTGAATATGATGTTCTTAGGTGTGTGTAACAATTTCCTGAGAAGAAAGGTTAGGAAGTGGTCACTAAGTTAATCTGGAAGGCAGACTTCTTGGCATCATAGGTTGGGCTTATTTGTTAGTATCCAGTCTAATATTGATTGCTTTTTGGAATGTTTATTGATGCGAGTGGGAGAGTTAATGGTTTGAGAGAAGTTATAGAGGTTGACAAAGTTGGAAAGGTTATCAGAGAAGCATGTAAGCCAGTCTAGGTTGAAGTCACCTAGCACTATTGTTTCTTGATTGAAG
Organism: Protopterus annectens; assembly: GCF_019279795.1. NCBI lineage: Eukaryota > Metazoa > Chordata > Ceratodontiformes > Protopteridae > Protopterus > Protopterus annectens. Next base: position 1,188,505,627 of record NC_056729.1, on the reverse strand, counting down.
TTAGTTGATGCCCAGTGGAGGAGGTTTTCTATGATGGCTATATTGTTCCTGGGGAGTAAATAGGTAGCAATGATTATTATTGTTTTGTGAGAATTGATTTCTAGACATAGGTTCATAGGTTGGTACTAGGCTATCAGCCCTAGGGCCTATACAAGCCTAGCCATAACAATTCCCTGACTATTCCTTCCCACACTATTTACTTCCCTGGACCCCTGTCTGGCAGGGTGACTGACGTGATCCCCGGGGTGAATTTCCTTTCTCCCATCCAATCGTCAAGATTCCTTTTGAAGAGGACCAAAGAGGAACTCTGCTTGACATGTATGGGCAATCTATTCCAGAGTCTGGGGAGTCTCTGGGTCAGGAACCTATCCCTCCAGCATGTTTTGCTTATTGTGATGACAAGGTTTAGATCTCTGGAGCGTGTGGCTCTGAGGGATTGGGATTTCTTTAAGTGTAGCATGTCCAACAGCTCTGGGTTTGACATGGCCTTGTATGTTAAGCAAAGATCGCCTCTGAGTAGACGATATGCGACAGAGTATAGCTGGAGTTTTTAAGGCGGTCAGCGTAGGGCATCTGCTTTAGGCCTGTGATTCTTTTAGTGAGGTATTTCTGTGGCCTTTCCAGTTGTTGCAGATGTCTTGAGAGGTACATACCAAATGGGGCATTGTATTCTATAATGGGTCTAATGAGGGATGAGTACAGTGGGACAATGACCTCCTTTTTTCTGGACGAAAAGCCCTTAGTGATGAGGTGTGTCACATAGAAGGATTTCCTAACTGTTGTGGCAATGTGGTTATGGAAGGTGAGACCACTGTCCACCTGTGTCCCTAAGTCTCTTATCAAACTTTCGGTGTTTAGTGTACTGCCACCTATATGGTAATTCACGGATACATGTTTTTTCCCAAAGGGGATAACTATACATTTCCTGGCATTGAGCTTGAGCCTATGGCTCTGGCACCAAGCATCTGTTTCTGTAAGGCCCTTTTGTAGCGTATCCACATCATTTGTGGATTCAATAATGGCTCCCAGTTTGCAGTCATCTGCAAACTTTGTTATCCAGAGTCCCTTAGTGTTGGCCTGTACTTCAGAGAAGTAGATGCCAAACAAGAGCGGTCCCAGGACTGAACCCTGAGGTACTCCACTTGTCACTTGTCTGGAGATGGATTTGGAGTTGGCTACTTTTACAGTGTGGGTTCTATCAGTAAGCCAGTTAGCAACCCATTGGGTGATGCAGGGATTAATGCCCAGCTTAGTAAGTTTATCTATGATTCCAGAGTGGGGGGTGGTGTCAAAGGCTTTGGCAAGGTCTAGATAGGCTTTGTGGACCACCTTACCCTTGTCCATGGCTCTGGAAACTGATTTGAAGAAGTCAATTAAGTTCAGGAGATGAGATCGGCTCTTCACGAACCCAAACTGGATGGGGTCCAGTGTTTGAAGGTTGCTAGTGTCTTTGTTTATAAGATCCATGATAATACGCTCCATGGCCTTGCAGATAAGGCTTGTCAGACTGATGGGACGGTAGTTTCTGGGATCCAAGGTGGATCCCCCCTTGTGAAGTGGGATAACTGTAGCTGTGCGCCACTCAGTGGGCACGAAACCTGAGGTGAGGCTATGATTAAACATGACACTTAGGTGAGGTGCCAGTTCATATTGTAGTTCATATAGTACACAGCCTGGGATGTCATCTGGTCCCATGGATGCTGTATTCTTAGCTTTGGAGAGTGCATTTTTTACCTGTGTGGCTGTTATTACTGGAATTTGACAATCTTCCGGTATTGAGATGGGCCATTTAGGGGGTGAGAGGGGGGTGAAGTTGGCACTGAATCGATCTGCCAGGATATTAACAATATCCTTGGGATCAGTATATTTAATGCCATTCTGTTTTAGCTCAGAGCAGATCTGAGCATTGCCATTTAGATTCTTGACATAGTTATAGAATGCCTTGATGTTGTCTTTGGAATCTTTGGCAATTTTATTTTCATAACTAGCTTTGGAGGATTTTATGAGGGATCTCAGTTTCTTATTGAGGCTGGTAAGGAAGTTTTTTGCATCCTGGGATTTTCCTCTTTTCTGCAACAGTTTCTTCCTTTTGTTGTAAAGTTTGTTTATGGCAGGGGACCACCAGATTGGCTTCTTTTTTTTTGGATGAGAGCATCTTGGTTCTATTTGGGATGGCACAATTTATGCATGAGTGGATGTGCTCGTACAGTGCCTTAGTGTAGGATTCAGCAGTTGAACTTTCAGCTCCCATCTGCATGGGTGTCATGAAGTTTGTCACTTTTGACTTGAGTAGCATGAAGTTGGCTTTGTAGAAGTTTTTTATGGAGGTTTTCTTACTGGGAGGTGGGGGTGGGATGTGGATGTTAAGGGTGATTAGTTTATGGTCAGACGTGACTAACGAGGGGGTGACCATAGGTGTGGAGCATCGATTTCCCATGTTGGTAATGATGAGGTCTAGGATATTGGAGCCCCTGGTGGGACTATGGATTAGTTGATCCAGGGCATTGGAATTTATGAATTCCAAGAACCATTGGACAAAGGTGTTGGTACATGAGTAGCTTTCCCAGTTAATGGCAGGGTAGTTAAAATCACCCAGTATTAGGGTGTTTGGTTCTATCTTAATATTTCCCAGTATGTTTAGAAAGGTGTAGTGAGAATCTTGGGGTATGGTAGGTGATCTGCAGCAAGCTACAATTTGGATTGCAGTCTTAGCTAGTGTTAGTTGCACCTGGAGAATTTCAGATGCATTGTGTTGGGCAACTAGCCTGGTGGTGTGAATATCCTTGGTGAATATTGACACTCCTCCACCTTTAGTGTCTCAGTCCTGCTTTGGTGGCCGAAAAGTGTGGTAAGAGGTGTAGCCTGGTATTGCAGGGGTGCTCTCTGGATCCTTGAACCAGGTCTCAGTTAGTGCACCGATATCGATGTTCTCCATTTTTAGGAGTGCCTCGAGAGAGTGCATTTTGAGGTTTAGACTTCTAGCATTGAGTATCATTACCTTCAGATTTTGCATGCTTGTACCTGTTATGGTGGTGGTTTTGTTCATTGAACTTTGCCTAAAAAAGGCACTATAGGGGTGGCAAGAGCCTTAGCCAGTAACCTGAATCCCAGAGGCGACAGGTGCAGACCATCTCTGGCAAAGCATCGTGGTCTGTCAATCATGTCGTCCCAGGCAGACAGATACTGGATCCCCTTTGAATGACACCAGAAGCTTAGCCAATTGTTGAAGTCAGTCATTTTGTCCTTATATTGTGGTATCATTCTGTGCGAAGGCAGGATGCTACTTAGGGCTAGGGTCATACCTGCCTGGGCCACATGATCCGAGAGCTCTTCCATGTCTCTTTTCATGTAGTCCAGGGAGGTACATCTCAAGTCATTCACTCCAACATGGACAATGACAAAGTCATACTCGTACTTGTTGTGGAGTGATTTGAGTGCATGCGTTATGTGGCAGATCCTGGCACCCGACAGGCAGCTGACTGTAATTTTCTCCTTGTTCAACCTGGTGAGAGGGACATCAGTGTGCCGGACTATAGAGTCACCTATGACTAAAGTGTTAGGTACATTGTCTTGCCTTAGGGGCTGTTGCTGGGTGGCACACAGGTGTTTTGAACTATGTGACACTTTGGTTGTGATTGGTGTTTGTTTGCATTTCAGCTTCAGAGGTCCTTGTTGCTTGGGCAGGTTACAGTTAAGGGCCTCTGCATATGTGGATTTAGTGTTGCTATATGTGGTTGTTGGTGGTGTGGGTTTAGAAGGGCTATGTGATGCTTGAGGTGTAGTGTGGGTGTTAACCTTCTCCTCTTGACTGTCTAGCACAATCTTGGGTGGAGAGAGCTTTGCTTCCATTTTGGCTATGTAAGTGCATCTCTCACAGGTTGTAGTGTTGGATGGTAGGAGGAGAGGGTTGTCTGTGTACATGAGGCAATTGCTGCATTGCCCCAGTATGCCCAGATTCACCAGGTGGACAGGAGAAATCACTGGAAGCTGACCCTTGGACATGCCTGGTTTGATGCTTTTTTTTTTTTTTTTGTAAAGTACAGGAGCTGTTTTCCCTTACCTTAGCAAGGTACTTTGCAATTATAGGCTGTTTAGTGCCTACTATTAATTTCTCCTTATTAACAAGGAGAGTTGAGTGCTTGTATCAGTTTAAGGCTTCCTAGTGCTTTCCAGCAGGTATTAGAGAAAGTGCTATACAAAGGGATGCTTAAAAGTAAGATGAAAAAAAATGCACACTGTGGTTAATATATTGGATTGGGGAGGTCAGAGGGAGTGTAGTTTAGTTGGACAAGCTTGAGGGAGTCTTTAAATATGATAGCAATGCCTCCACCTCATTTGTTTAACCTATCATGTCTCAAATTGCTATAACCTTTGGTTAGAATTTCTTCATCTTTTATATGTCGCTTTGGGCAGGTCACAGTTATGACAGCTATGTCTGGTGAGTATAGGGCTAGAGCAGCATGGAACTAATTTACTTTGTTTATAATGCGTATAAGGTTAAAATAAGTAATGAATAGGTCAGAGTTACTGTTTTTGGAAGTGGGGGTTGGGAGGGGTATTTGTGAGGGTTCGATTTAGTGAGTTTGGACTGTTGGGGAGATTGTAATTAGGGTGGGTATGAATATTTGGGCCCTGAGTTGGGATGAATGTCTGCTTTGAGTTTGATTTCACTTAGAAATTGAAGCAGAAAGAGTCTGAGTTTGGATATCTGTCAATGTTACTTGTGAAGAGAGAATAGAGGCGTATGGGTGTGGACATATTTGAAAGTGAAGAATAGTCTATTTGAGTAATTGTAAAGTTGTGGAGAGATGTGAATGTTTAAGTTGGACTTGTAGTAGGATGTATTGAATGGTAGTGTTGGAGAGTAGTGGTTTATGATCTGTTGTGTGTGAAAGGAAGTAGCATGGTAAATTAGGAAGAGAAGAGAAAGTAGGGGAATTATTTTGGTAATTTGAATTTATAAGAAGCATGCTGGTATAAAGTAGAAATAGGAATCGTAGTGGTCATGTTTGGGAGTAAGAGGAGGGAACTGGTGATATGTAGGGGAGGGGATATTAGTGAGAAAGGGAGACTAATGATTGGATTGTAGTAATAGTATGTGGAGGAGTTGAAAGATAGGTGGGATGTGGGTGTGGAATTAGGGTTAGTGGGAGTTGGTGACATGCAAAACAATATAGGGGTGTTAGGATAGATATAAATGTAAGGAAGGTGGGCGTAGGTGGGAATGGGGGTAGAGTAGGGAAGTAGAGTGAGCCTGAGCAGAGTGGATAGAACCACCAAGCAGACCAGACTTGTGAGTCTACAAAAACAATCAACCACTCTGTAAACCATAGGTGAGTGCAGGCCTTATTTAAGGAAGAGGTTCATGGGGCTGAGTAGTGGTCAGAGACTCCTCAATGCAGGGGGTAGCAGTTTCATTTGATTTGGTATTGTTTTGTTCATAAAAAGGATTGCAAGGTATTCACTACACAACAAATATGCTGGGGAGTGGAGAAGAAACTAAATTGTGGCAACTCTTTCAGTATGCATGCACAAGCAACCAAGACAAGCTTACAAATAATGTAGACTTTGTCCAGATTAAAAAAATAATGCTAGATTAAAACATACACTCAGTTAGGTATGAGTGAAGCTTCTTTCCAATGGTTTGGGAAGAGAAATCTTAGTAGTGGCAGTTATCTTTGAAATTGCTTCTTGCAGTAGGGACAGACATTCAGGATTCCACCTCAGAACTGGGCACACGCTCACACATGATTCAGTATTGAGACTAAAAAAAACCCAGAAAACATCCAGAGTGGGAAGTTAGGTGGAGGAAGAAATGAATGGCATAGCTAAATGAAACAAATACAGTAGGTGTAGTGCTGTATAGAGGTATGGAATGACTAGCAGAAACAGTGAGAAATAAGTATTAGGGAGATTATAGAGTAGAATAGGTAAATGTAAGAAGAGACAGAACAATGGTGAAACAGTTGATTAGTAGGATGTAGTTTAAAAATAACAATGGTAGACTGTCTAAACAAAAACAAAACATTTAAATTCATATACAGGAAGTACAGAGAGGCAAATAAAACTTTTCATCAGACAGTCAATATGATTAACAACAGAATGGAGATGCTGCTGTGATGCTAATGAATGTATACATCTCAATTTCAGAATACAAATCTGGCATAGTGTTGACTAATTATGTCCATGTTAGCATGAAAATGACTAAAGCTGCAGCAGTCAAGCTAATATAATATATACCAATTTGTGTATGCTGCCTGTTTATCCATAGAACAATCACTAAAAACCTCTAAGATCTGATGCCTCGGGCACATACAACTATCTGGTAGATGCTGAGATACAATATTTCTAACCTAGTGCATGACAGAGACTAACAAATGCTGAAGCAGAAATGATAATAGGTATGTCAAACTGGTTGTAAACTCGGCTTGTTGGTGCTCCAACAAACATTAAACACTTTATCATTAATTATCTGTTTATCTAACAAATTACATACACAGTTATGGAATTAGTATACACAGCTCTTAGGTGAGCAGAAAATCAATTTGTGAATCACTAAAATGGTATGTTCAGACTCATTTACATGCAATGGCAAATGACTCCAACAGTTTAACATTTGTGGTATTGTACTTACTTGACGTGCACACTGCAGCTTGGGTCATGGAGTATAAGTTGGCCCTGGGGGCAAGGATTTGAAAATGGCATCCAATTCAGTGTAGATTAGTTACCTCAGCATGGAGATAAGATGGGGAAGAACTGTAGTGTGAGAGACAGGTACTGAGGTGTGGTCAACAGAATCACAAAGCAGACCAGCCTTGTGAGTCTACTGAAACAATCAGCCAATCCGTAAACCATAAGGGAGTGCAGGCCTTATTTAAGAAAGAGGTTCACAGGGCTGAGTGGCAGTTAGAGACTCTTCAATGCAAGGGGTAGCAGTTTCACTTAATTTAGTTTTGTTTTTAAAAAAGGATTGCAAGGTATTCACTACACAGCAAATTTGTTGAGGGGGGGGGTGAGGGAGAAAGTAAATTGAGGCGATCCTTTCAGTATGCATGCACAAGCACCTAGGAGAACGTTACAAAAAATATAGACTTTGGCCAGATAAAAAAAAAAATAATGTTAGATTAAAACATATACTCAATTAGGTATGAGGGAAGCTGCTTTCCAATGGTTTGGGAAGAGAAATCTTAGTAGTGACAGGTATCTTTGAAATTGCTTCTTACAGTAGGGACAGGCATCCAGGATTCTGCCTCAGAATGGAGCACACTCTCACACAGGATTCAGTACTGGGGTTGGCATGCACATTGTGGCTTGGGTTGTGGAGTACAGGTTGGACCTGGGGACTGTGTAATAAAGTTTGCAAGGGTATCTAAAATTACTCTGATATATAATAAATAATTTTCACATAATGTTGAACTTTGGGGCAACACAAAGACATATTGGTCAGTGAAGCTGCCTTATAGCAACTTGGTTTATCAGTCCAGTTTATGGTTGTGGAGGCTTTCTACATTTAGTCTAGAATAGCCACTTGATAAAAATGTAGGTTTTTGCTGAGTTCTCCAGTTTCTTCCCACAACAAATTCATCACATGCTGTAGATGAATCAATGATCAAAATTGCCTATAGTGGTGCATACTGTGTGTGTAACCTGGGATAGAATGGTGTCCAGTCTAACATTAGTGCCTCTGCTTTGCACTGAATGACTGCCAGGAATGGATCTATATCCCCATGACACAGAACTGGACGAACTAGAAATGAAAAGATAAATGACTGAATGAAGAAGTGCCTTGAAATTAATAGTTATTAGTGTAATTTGCTTGTAATAATTGCTTGATATGAAATACGTGTTTCTTTTCCTTTCATTTTCCTTCACTTCTTTGAATAAAACCGAATTAAATGCCAAGTAGTCAAATTCAACCCAATGAAGTTGAATTCCTTGATCACTGTTTTCAATAAAAAAAATCATTGCTAGTGTGGTTGTTGGCCATCGAGAGTAATTATTTTGAGAGGTTTTGCCCTTTTTCTTTTGTGTCCATTAAGTTGCCTTATATAAGTTGAGGAGGAATGGGGAATGCATCCAACATGGAGGATATAGGTAGGTTTATATTGATATCTATCCATCTATATCTAGCTATTTCTAAATATATATATATATATATATATATATATATATATATATATATATATATATATATATATATATATATATATATATATGTATGTGCGTGTGTGTGTGTGTGTGTGTGTGTGTGTGTATATATATATATATATATATATATATATATATATATATATATATATATATATATATATGTGGGTGCAATAGCTAAAGCCATAGCACACATTCATCTCATGCTACTTTTTGGTAACTTTTTCTTTGGTGCGAGTGGTCTTATTTTATTACGGTTGAACTACAACAGCTCAACTGTAACCTACTGTTAGGTTGTGTGACTGTGGAGTTAAGATTTTTCATTCATGGGGATGTGAGGCAGAGCCCCCATGTTTGGGAATATGGGGGTCAACACCCCCAGATTAAAGCAAAGTTTCTGCTTATTTTAAGTGATAATAAATGTAATGCATTTGTTTCATTTGTAATTTCCTTACACATAAGCTTTTCTTCGTTAGATGAATGTGATGACCAGTTAATATTTCTGACATATTCACTATCATTGAAAGTTCATTGGCAATCTAGTAATACTTTACTGTAGACAGAGACGATATGCAGTACAGATGCAGACATTTTCTCACACACGCACACACACACATACATGCACACACACACACACACACACACACACACACACACACACACACACACACACACACACACACACACACACACATACATGCACACACAATTATTATTCATCGCTGATTTAAGTTATAGGGAAATAAAGTGGTACAGTGGAAGTTAAATTATGAAGTAGTAAGGGCCATTGAGCAAAGGACATAAAAAGTTCATGGCTTTTATTTTTTGTTTAAAATTCCTTAAGGTCTTCAACACAGATATAATTACCAGTTCTAATGCTCATGCAGCACTCATGCCTGCCTTTTAGTGCATTAAAATAAAAAAATAATAATATATTAGTTGCATAGTGACTTTAGATGTTTATTCTTACAACAAGTATTCCAAACAATTGTCTCTTTTTAATATTAGGAAATTCATACTTTGGCACCAGTTTCATGGATATTACGCTGTTTCTCATTACATGCTTCCTAATATGCTGCCAATATTTAACAATAAATCAGAAAAGGTAATAAGTTTATTGTTTGTGTTTTGATGATTTTACATTGAATAGAATTGTTCGCATAGAAAGTACAGTTCAGAACTGCAAAATATGGAAGCATAGCATCTGCACAATAGGACCGATGTGACAATGTACCTAACTTTTTAATCAGCTCTTTTCTTTTATTGTTTGAATCTATTTGCATGTTTTAAAATCTGCTGGTAAAATGCACTCAGAGGTGTTGTACAGAATTTTATGACAGTGAAACATCTGTTTTTTTTTTGTCAGAAAAGAACTATTTGGGGAATAAAGAGTACAGCTGCTTTACAACTTCTGTCAGTGTTTCATTGTCCAATGAATATTGACAATTATAGTAGGTTCAATGGTCTTTTCAGTTACCTTCATGAGTTGTTTTGTTTATTATTTAGAATGTGATGCTATTTCAGTTCTGTAGCAAATTTCCTTTTATAATTAAAAGAAATGTGCCCCAGGGCATGCAAGTTTTGAGGTCTATAGCAATCTAAGTCACTTATCATTGAAATACATTTCTTACATGTATAGACTGAACTACACATAGAAATATCCATCTAGAAAAAATACTTAGTTTAGCTATTATTGAAAAGGTTTCATAATATTAAACATTTTAATCATAACCAACATTCTTCTCCCTCCATAATCATGCATTTATTTAACTGAGGAAAGCTTTCAATTGAAATACAATGTGTTTAGGGAAAAAAAAGGCATGTTTGACAGCTCAAACAATTCTATTCTGAAATAAAGCTATAGTTTAGGTGTAAACACACACATACACAAATGTGTTTACTTGCATGAGCACTGGCTTTACTGAACAGTGACTTAGTTAACAGACAGAGAATACTTCTACAGATGTGTCAAATGTTGCATCGTTTATTTGCATATTTTTATAGTCATAAATTGTTTACTACAAACATTTTTAGATCACACATGGAAATTGTTTATGAAAGACTGCTGGATAGTGTGTGCCTGTACATGGTTTTCCAAAGAATCAGTTATCTGCATAATACCGAGAATCAGAGATGCTGAAAAATAATCCCTGAAACCTAGAAGGGTGAAAAAAATTAACATTAAGCATTTTTTTTTTGCAGGGGGCAAGCTCCTTGCTCCTTGATATAGAGCAAGCCATCAGAGTTACATTTTGGAATCTGGAAATACTGAAATGTCAGATTTCAGTATGTCGAGACCAAAGTGTTGAAACTGCAGTTGCGCAAAACTGCAGTATCCTGAAGCCGGCAATGTCGAACCTGCTGTTGTGATGGTGCATTAGGTAAGTGTTATTTTTTAAAGGGTTTGGGGTAGGGCTTGTGTGTATGTGTGTGTGTTTGGAGTGTGTAGTGGTGTGTTTTCTGTGTTTCACTGGTTAGTTCGACCTCAGAGTTAGCAAATATAAGTAGCGGAAGTGTGTGGGGGGCTCAGTCCCCCACACAAGGTGGTGCAGGGGGGTTTGCCTCCCTGCTTTTAGCTAGGGTAGGTGTTTGTGGGTTTTTGTGTTTGTGTGTTTTTTTTTAGTTTTTTGTAGTGTTGGGAGGTAGGTGTGTTTGTGTTTGTGTGGTGTAGTGTTTTGCGGTTTTGACTTTCACGGTTGTGGTGTTTCGGTTTTGTAAGGTTTCATTTTTTTAGTGTTGAGATACTGAATTTCAAAATTTCAGCATTTCGAGATTATAAAGTGAATCCACGCTCACACATGTGCATGCCCATGTGCACGCACACACACACACACACACACACACACACACACACACACACACACACACACACACACACACACACACACACACACACACACACACACACACACTCACATGCATACGTAAAATTCAATGAACTGCAATCATTTAATGCCATTTTTAGCAGAAGTGCTGTGTGACTTGTTCTCTGTCTAAGTTTTGCTGATCTCTATCTGTATTTGAATTTTCCCAACCTCCGACTGTGCTCCTGTTGTGCTTTTAAACTTGATGACTTTTGATTTGCCAGCAGCATATTATAAATCTTACTTTGGACACTTTTCCCAGTCTCACCTCATCAGCTAATTCTGCTGAGCACTGACAGATTAACTGGGAATGTCCCCTCCCCTTAATCTCTTGCACTTAAATTATCTTTTATTTCCTACTTTCCCACTTACTAAATAAAAAAAGAAAGAAAAATGCACTTTATTCAGCTGCTTCTACTGTACTTGGGGTTATTTCTATTTTATTTCACTTTTTGCTGCATACTTTTAAAGTGTTAAGTTGCATTTAACCTATTGCATTTATTGCTGCTTGTTAGTAGCCTAACTACATTGTAACTGTTATTCTAAAGTCTCTTATTTAAGCACTTTTGTTCCAAACTAGTTATCTTAACATTAGGATGGTTTGTAGTTTACTCTTTTGTGGCAGGAAAAATAGCTTACACCCTTCTGAGTTGGGATTTGCTGATAAAGGCATATTTTACCTGTTATTCTAAGTGCCTTTCGACTGGTTTAAGCACACGGGCTCATAACCAGTTATTTTACATTTGAAAGGTTTGTGGTCTACACTCTTATCGTAGGAGAATATAGCCCCATGCCCTTTTGAGTTGGGAATTGCTGATGAAGGCAAATTGTGCCTGTTATTCTATGTGTCTTTGTACTGGTTTAAGCAGCTGGGCTCAAAACCAGTTATTTTACATTGGAAAAGTTAGTGGTCTATACTCTTGTGGCAAGAAAGAATAGCACTACACCCTTCTGAGCTGAAAATTTCTGCAGTAAGTCTTATTGTGCCTTTATCTGATTGGCTAGAGGGCTAGCTTGTTTAAGATTTGAATCTCTGTACCCGAGGTGATTCGCAATGGTTGGCGACCATGCTACTGGAGAAGAAAAGTGTTGCTGGTTTCTTCTAAACTCCGCTAAAGCTAAGACTTACATTACCATATCCACTGTCTCAGCACTTGCTTTTGCTGCATTAATTGAGGGTTTCTGTGTCAAATATCTGTACTTTTTTACCTTTTTTACAGTGTTTAGTTAGGTTCATAGGTTCATAGGTAGGTACTAGGCTATTGTCCTTAGGGCCTATATAAGCCTAGCCAAACGTTACCCTGGCTTTTGTCACCCAAGAAAATTATTTTTCTGTGCCCCTGTTGAGCAGAGCCCCAGAGGTGATCCCCGGGGTGACTTTCCTATTTCCCATCCACTCATCAAGATTTTTCTTGAAGAGTGCGAATGAGGAGCTCTCTTTGATATAGATAAGTAGTTTGTTCCAGAGTATAGGAAGTCTCTGGGACAGGAATCTATCCCTCCAGCATTTTCTGTTTATTGTGGTGACAAGGTTTTGGTCCCTAGAGCATGTAGCTTGGATGGATTGGGGTTTCTTTAAGTGGAGCATGTCCAATAGCTCTAGGTATGAAATAGTTTTGTATGTTAGGTAGAGATTACCTCTGAGTAAACGATATGCGAAGGAGTAAAGCTGGAGTTTTTTGAGACAGTCTGTCTAGGCCATCTGTTTGAGGCCAGTAATCCTTTTTGTGAGGTATTTCTGTGGCCTTTCCTGTTTTTGCAGATGTCTTGTGAGGTACATACCAACAGGGGCATTGTACTCTTTAATGGGTCTAATGAGTGACGAGTAGAGGGGAACAATGACCTTTTTCCTGGATGAGAAACCTTTTGTGATGAGGTGTGCCATGTAGAAGGATTTCCTGACTAATGTGGTGATGTGATTATCAAAGGAGAGACTACTGTCCACCTGAGTCCCAAGGTCTCTTATCACACTTTTGGTGTTAAGTGGACTATCACTTATGTGGTAGCTCATGGGTACAGAGTTTTTGCCAAAGGGGTTGACAATGCACTTTTTGATATTGAGCTTGAGGCCATGGCTTTGACACCAGGCATCTGTCTTAGTGAGGCCCTTTTGTAAGATGTCCACATCATTAGAAGTTTCGATTATGGCTCCTAGTTTGCAGTCATCTGCAAACTTCATAAGCCAAAGACCTTCTGTGTTAGCCTGTACTTCAGAAAAGTAGATACCAAACAGGAGAGGACCCAGGACTGAACCCCGTGGTACTCCACTTGTCACTGGTCTGAAGTCCGATTTGGAGTCTGCTACTTTCACAGTGTGGGTTCTGTCAGTGAGCCAGTTGGTAACCCATTTTGTGACACAGGGATTTATGCCTAGTTTAGTGAGTTTATCTATAATTCCAGAGTGGGAGATGGTGTCAAAAGCCTTGGAGAGATCTAGATAGGCTGTGTGAACCACCTTACCCTCATCTGTGGCTGTGGTGACTGCTTCAAAGAAGTCTATCAGGTTTAGGAGACATGATCTGCCTTTTACAAACCCAAACTGGGTGGGGTCCAGAGTTTGGAGATTACCAATGTCTTTGTTTATAAGTTTCATGATGATACATTCCATGGCCTAGCAGACCAGGCTCATTAGGCTAATGGGGTGGTAGTTCCTGGGGTCTGTGGTGGCTCCCCCTTTGTGGAGTGGGATAACCATTGCTGTGCACCATTCAGTGGGCACAAAGCCTGAGGTGATGCTATGACTGAACATGGTGCTTAGGTCGGGTGCCAGTTCATTCTTTAGTTCATGTAGAATGCAGCCTGGGATGTTGTCAGCTCCCATGGATGCTGTGTTCTTGGCTTTGGAGAGTGTGGTTTTTACCTGCGCAGCCATGATTACAGGAACTTTGCATTCTTCCAGTATAGAGATGGGCCCTTTAGTGGGTGAGAGAGGGGTAAAGTTAGCACTGAACCTATCTGCCAGGATGTTGACAATATCAGTTGATTCTGTATATTTAGTGCCATTGTATTGTAACTCAGAGGAGATCTGAGTGTTGCCATTGAGATTCTTGACATAGCTATAGAATGCTTTGTGGTTGTTTTAGAATCAGTGGTGATTTTGTTTTCGTAACTAGGTTTGAGGATTTTATGAGGGATCTCAGCTTCTTACTGAGGCTGACCAGGGAGTTCCTCCAGTCATGGGATTTTACTCTTTTTTGGAACAGTTTCTTTCTTCTGTTGTAGAGTTTGTTTATGGCAGGGGACCACCAGATTGACTTCTTTTTTTTGGAGGATAGCATCTTGGTTCTGTTAGGGATAGCATGATCCATGCACACATGTAAGTGCTTATAAAGTGCATTTCTGTAGGATTCAGCAATTGCATCTCTATTGTCCAGCTGCATTGGTGTCATGAAGTTTGCCACTTCTGTCTTAAGGAGCGTGAAGTTGGCTTTGGGGAAATTTATTACGGTAGTTTCCCTAATGGCTGGTGGGGCGGGATGTGGATGTGTACGCTGATTAGCTTGTGGTCAGATATGACCAATGAGGAATTGACCTCTAGTGTGGAACACTGGTCGCCCATGTTGGTAATGACCAGGTCTAGGATATTGCTGCCCCTGGTGGGGGTGTGGATAAGTTGATCCAAGGCTTTGGAATTTATGAATTCCAGAAAACATTGAGCAAAAGAGTTCGTATATGAGTAGTTTTCCCAGTTAATGGTGGGGTAGTCGAAATTGCCCATTATGAGGGTGTTGGCTTGTACCCTAATATTTTCCATTGTATCAAGAAATAAGGAGTGGGAATCTTGGGGCATGGTGGGGAATCTGTAGCAAGTTACAATTTGGATTGCGGTCTTGCCCAGAGTTAGTTGCACTTGGATAATCTCGGATGCATTATGCTGAGGAACTAGCCTGGAGGTGTGGATATCCTTAATGAATATGGACACACCTCCGCCTTTAGTGTTATGGTCCAGGTTAGGTGGCCGAAAGGTGTGGTATGAATTATAGCCTGGTAATGTAGGGGTGCTCTCTGGAGCCTTAAACCAGGTTTCTGTCACTGCACAGATGTCGATGTTCTCCGTTTTAAGGAGTGCCTTGAGTGAATGCATTTTGAGGTTTAGATTTCTAGCATTGAGTAGCATTACCCTCAGATTTTGCTTGCTTGTACCTGTTACGGTGGCAAACTTGTTATTTGAACCTTGCCTAAAAAAGGCACTATAGGGGTGGCAAGAGACTTAGCCAGTATCTGGAATCCCAAGAGCTCTCTGGCAAAGCATCATGGTCTGTTGATCATGTCATCCTAGGCAGACAGATACTGGATCCCCTTGAATGACACCAGAAGCTTAGCCAATTGTTGAAGTCAATCATTTTGTCCTTGTACAGTGGTATCATTCTGAGTGATGGCAGGATGCTACTCAGGGCTAGGGTCTTACCTGCCTGGGCTACAAGATCAGAGAGATCCTCCATGTCTCTTTTCATGTAGTCCAGGAAGGTACGTCTCAGGTCATTCACACCAACATGGACAATGACAGAATCATATTTGTACTTGTTGTGGAGTGACCTGAGTGCGTGCGTTATGTGGCAGAGCTTGGCACCTATCAGGCAGCTGACAGTAACTTTCTTCTTGTTTAGACTGGTGAGTGGGACATCAGTGCACCTGACTATAGAGTCACCTATGACTAGAGTGTTGGGTACATTGTTATGCCTTATGGGCTGTCTATGTATCTGTTTTGATGATGTAGGTTTTGAGGGACTATGTGATGAGTGTGGTGTGGTGCAAGTGTTTACCTTCTCCTCTTGACTGTCTAGTTCAGTCTTGGGTGAAGAGAGCTTTGCTTCCAGTTTGGCTATATAAGTGCATCTCTCACAGGTTGTAGTGCTGGGTGGTAGGAGGAGAGGGTTGTCTGTGTACATGAGGCAATTGCTTCATTGCCTCAAGATGCCCAGATTCATCAGGTAGACAGGAGAAAATGCTGGGAGCTGACACTTAGACATGCCTGGATAGGTGCTTATTTATTATGTACTAAAAACTGTTTTCCTCTAGACAAGTGAGGAAAGTTGAGTGCTGTAGTAATTTGTAGCTTATTTAGTGCTTGCAATGAGTTCTGAACAAGTGTTGAGCTCAAAGAAACAGTTTTGAGTGCTAAAACTAAAAAAAATGGGTAGTTTTAAGGGAAATTTTAAAGAGCAGACTTTATGGTGCCGGGAATAGTTTAACCCTAGCTAAGCGGTGATGCATAAAGTGTATTTTTTTTTATAACAGTAGCAAATGAGCAAACTGATTTAAACAAATTAACCAATTATCCAGTAAAAATCTAAAAACTGAGCCTCGTTCCAGCAGTCTTCAATCAGACAAGTTCTAACTGCACACTCCTGCCACCAGGCTGCAGGGGAACCTTCTCCAAAAAAAGATGGTCTGGATTAGTGCTCAACTTATACAACCAAAGTTATATTCAGCAGGTCTGAATTTAGTCTATGCTACAGCAAACAAGGCGTACCAATTTCAGAAAGAACTCACAAATCACATTTAGAAAGGATAGTCAGGTCACTGTGAATAAGAAGATTTTTGGGGTAAATACCTACAAGAAAAAATGTCCTGTTTTAATAAATGGAAATGTGTAGAGCATCCAAGTCTAATTTTGAGCACACATGTTCTCAGACAGGATGGTGTGCATTTGTCACGATTAGGGAAGAGAATTTTCACAGCAGATATTTTGCAGTGTCTGACAAACACTAGTCAAGATTTTTACCAGTTGAAAATTTAACAGTTCACAGACAGCAACATTTGAAGCATCTCTGATGGCTGTTAATGCTAAGAGCATTAATAATAACATTTTTTTATCAGAAAAAGTTGCTGTTTCCACAAGATTGATGTTCTTATTGTTTATGAACTATGGTTAAAGAACAATGACTGGAAACCAGTTCTGTCAGGGTATAAATGTTTTTACTGTAACAGACATTCTAACAAAAAATCAGGTCAAGGTGTTATGACAGGGATTAAAGATAGTTATGACACCTGTGATTACTACATGTTCATTGATAACATCAATACTATAGATTGTGTAACTGTGACAATAAAGGCAACCCTGGAACATATAACAATTGTTGGAGTGTATAGCCCAACAAAGTCAAGTGCTGATGACCTAGAGGAATTCATGCATTTCTTGTATGAAACACAAACACAGTAGGAAAGAATAATATTAGCTGGGGAATTAAATTCATCAGAAATAGATTGGAATAATATAGTAAGGAAATTATTCTCAACGTATGTTGAGGAACAACAGTTGCTTCAGATTGTAAAAAACTACCAGAGAACTGAACATACCAGGCACTGTTTATGTTCCTGAGGACATTACTGTTACTTCAAGTCAAGTTTTACCACTGTTGATGTGTAGTGATCATGGAGTTATAAATGTTAGTTTGTTGTTAGATAATTCTGACAAACTGAAATCTAAGCCAATGAACAGAAGATTAATTACAGATTACATGGAAGCAAAACAGTCACCGTGTAAAACTAACTGGAGTGAGGTTTTCAGTGGAAAACCTGCAGATGGAATGTGGAAAGTTTTGAAGCAGAAATTATGTGCAAAAAAGCAAAAAGAAAAATGTTTTAACATCAGGATCTAGGCATACAATATTAGTGGATATATTTCCATAAGAACAAGATACCTGAATAAGGTGAGAGACAAAAAAAATTAAGCAATTGAAGACAGGTTTGAAACTGAAATAAACTATTTGGGCAAACACATTCAACACAGTGTGAGACAAGATCAAGAAAAAAGTGAAAAAAATGTATATAAAGATATTGAGCATAATAGAAATTCTTTATATAGATAAATAAGATATGGAAGGAGTAAAGACACACAAATTGATAAACTGTGTGCAGATTCTAAAATTTATTCTCAGACACAACAGATTGTAAATATATTTATAAAATCTTATGCAAAACCGTTTGGCTCCACAAAGAGTGTGATAAGTTGCCCTAGTGACATCTAGGTGACCACAGAAACTGGAATTAAATTATGTTATATTGAAAAAGAACTGAGCAAACTGGATCCAAACAAAGCAAAGGGAGGAGAAGGAATTAGCAATAATGACCTGAGAACACTTCAGCAAGAACCTACAGTACCATTATATCTATTATTTAAGAGGTCATATAAATATGGGAAGATTCCTCAAGATTAGAGACATGCTTATTAAGCCTGTCTTTAAGGTAAAGGGGAGTAGGACAAACCCAGAGTCATATAGACCTTAAAGTCTACTTTCATGTTGTGGAAAAATAATGGAGAAGGCAATATTGGATAAGTTATTGTCAGAATTGGATAGGTTGGGACTTGAAACCATATATCAGAATGCATATATTGAAAATAGATCTATTACCACCTTTAATGTGATGTTCTATAAGAATATAATAACAGCTATAAATAAGAAAGTGTGCTGTTTTGCAATTTGTATAGATTTTACTTCAGCATTTTGACAGGATCATACAAAAAACACTGACCAATAAATTAGAACAACTAAGTATTGACATACTCTTGATAAGATAAATAGCTGCATGGCTTGCAAATAGGACATGACAAGTATCATGCAGCAATTAGACAGGTGAAACTCTTGGTTAAAGTCAGGGTATCCCACAGGGCTGTGTTCTAGGCCCTTACTTGTTTAGATTGTATCTTTCAGACCTACCTTTTTCATATGAGGTGCTCTACAGTGTATATGCAGATGACCTGAAATTGTGTAAACTGATTACAGATGTTACATATAAGGCACATCTGCAAAAGAACTTGACTAAATTGACCATTTGGGCACAGGAGAATAATATGCTGATAAATACATTAAAAACTAAGCATATGTGATTTGGGAGGCATAAATTGAAAGGTGAATATTTAATACAGCACACAATGATTGAAACCATAGATACATTTAAAAACCTGTGCATATGGGTCGATCCAGCTTTGAGTTTTTCTAATCATATCAACCAATTGGTTAATGATAGTTATAGAACTATAGGCTGCATTAAAAAGATGTATAAAGTCTAGGAAACTATAAATGATGAAGTAATTATTTGTGAGCCACATTAAACCCTAACTTGAGTATAGAATAACAATATGGAAATCTTATAAGAAAACAAGCATAAGTAAACCTGAAAGAGTACAATCAAAATATTTCAAGGACATCCATGGATGAGAAAATTTAAGTTATTATAAAAAACTGAAATATATGTACTTGCATACTGTCTCTTATAGATTTATAATGGGAGATCTTATTCAGGTATATAAGACATTTAGCAAGAACTATCTCTGGAAATGTTTTGGGTTATCAAAAAGTACTAGAGAATCATCAGGCAACCTATGTAGAAGCACCCCCAAATTCAGTAAACACCATAGCATATGATGAGCTATTTATAAAATCCCTATACAGCCATATTGGTAACTGTATAGAGGGAGCTGTGCCCACTCATCATAACTCTCAGCCTCTTGGCACAATAAAATCTGAACAAAGCCAAAAATAATCAGGGGACAAAGCCCTAAAAATAGGGACAAACTTTAAATATTGCTATTATAAACTTAGAAAGTTGGTAGAATAAAATGTGTTATGTTAACATGTATTTTTGAAGGATATGAAGTTGGAAACTCAAATGCCTGTCATTATAGATTGAATTTAGTCCTCACTGATTTGCCACAAAAATCCAGAAAACCACATTTTTTTTTCAGTAACAGACCAAAAATATAAGACAAAAATCTGGGCATTCTGAGAAAATCTGGAAAGTTGAGAGGTATGCCACTCATATTAAGAAAAAGTCAAAGTCAAAAGTCAAGCCACCTTGGTGGAATCACAATATCAATTGATTATGCAACAAAAAAAAAAAAATCTTGGCCAAGTGTAGGAAGAACTAATCCCAGCACATTAAAAACCCTCTGACAAATCTATGCATACAGCTGAAAGGATTAATTAATACTTCAAAGGCTAAATTTGAAGAAAAATAGCTTATCAAGCAAAGGACAACTACAAATCTTTCTACAAATGTGTCTGTAACCTCAAGAGAAACATGCAACAATGTGCAGAACTTATTGTAAATTGCATCACCCATAAAAAACCTTTGCCAACCTTTTGGCTGACAGGTTCAGCTCAAATTTCTCTCCACACTCCCCTTGATAATCCAAATGAAATATCACATACCACAATACCCCCAACCAATTCTAGGGAACTGGTCTTCAATGCACTTTCCAATGCCAAAAGCACTACAACAATGGGCCCCAAATCACTTGAAACACTTTTTCAAGTGGATCCTAGAGTCAGTTTTTTTGCCCAAGGAATGGAAGCTGGTTACAGTCATTCTCCTGCACAAAGAAGGTCCAACCACTGATTTGGGTAATTGCAGGCCCATAAGGCTAACCAGCCTCACATGTAAGGCCATGGAAAGATTCATCATGGACATGAAAAATGAGGACATAGTTAACCTGCAAATGCTGGACCCATCCCAGTTTAGCTTTATTAAAGGACGGTCATGCCTATTAAATCTAGAGGACTTCTTTAAGACGGTCACCAAAGTGATAGATGAGGGCAAGACTGTGCTCAGAGCTTAGGTTGACCTGACAAAGGATTTTGATACAATACCGCCTCAATCATTATTGTCAAGCTCACTAAATTAGGTATAAACTCTTTTATCACCCACTGGATAGCCAGCTGGCTCACTGATAGGATTTAGGAGATCAAAATACACCAAAAAGCCATTCACTAATGGAGTCCCCCAGGGTTTGGTATTGGGCCTGCTCTTTTTTGGCTTCTATTTCTCTGTATTTGAAGCAAATGCTGAAGGTTTATGGCTGACTAAGTTTGCAGATGATTGCAAGCTGGGAATTCTCATTGAATTCCTTGCAGATACTAGCATTCTCCAAAAAAGTCTACCTCTAACTAACAAATAGTGCCAAGGCCAATGTCTTAAGCTCAGTGCTAAGAAATGCATAATTGTGTACTTTTGGAAGTCAATCATCCTTCCCAATTACCATGCTGATAATAAGACCTTAAGTGTCAAACCAGTGGTCAGGGATCTGGGTATGCATGTAGACAGTAGACTTACCTTTGACTACCATGTGGCCATAGAGGTGAGGAAATCCTTTTATGTTGCAAAATGTATAAGTAAGGGCATGACATCTAGGTCTAAACAAGACATTATCCCTCTGTACTCATATGTAGTCTATGTAATCATAGAGTCAATTCTCCCTTTGATAGGTAACTGACCAGGCATATACAGCAACCAGAGGATTTACAAAAAGAATACAAGGAGTAACAAACTTGCCTTACACAGAGTGCCTTGAAGACCTTACCCTCTACTCAGTCTCCTATGGATTGCTGAGGGGTGATTTATGCCTGGCTTGCAATGCAACCACAAACCCCACCCTTATGAATCTCCTGCATATTTGAAAGTCAAACAGTACCAGAAATACAAAGTCTAAGGACCTGAGTTTTGTTTGTGACTTAAACAGAACATGATGAAGAGACAGATATGTATTCCAGAGACTACACCTCCTATAGAACAGGCTTGCATCCATGTGAGACTAAGTTTGTCTATTACCCAATTTAAATGCAACCTAGACCAGTGGATGGAGAATAAGAAATTTACACTGCTTCTGGCACCCATGTTCCTTATGAACAGAGGTACATTACAAATGCCTGATCCTCAGCCCCCCTCCCCTGGTCATTAGCCTAGTAACAATCTATGACTCTATGAATCTATAAGATATGCCAACTCCATGTCACACCATCTTGAAGAAGGATGAAATCTCCCCAAAAAAGGGAACCACTGCCAGTCCATACTTAGAAATCATGCTAGCAATGATTTCATATTCATGTTGTGTTCTTAACGATCTATGTCTTTAGGCTTCTAAGCTCAAATAGTTTCACCTCAATCACCTATAAATGAGCAAAGTCTTACTGTTAGTTCTGCCATCCTCTTAGATGAGTCCCTTTACTGTATTTGGCATCACAGTCATGTACAATGCCACTTCGGAAATCCTTTCCTTTTTGATCAGTATTTATGTAGTAAAGGGACACTATATGACTATATATTGTCAGGAAAAGTAAATATAACCACTGTCTGTGAATTATTTACTAGTCTTGTCTTTCTATAATATTTGCATGGCAAATATACTTACAGTATATTCTGAAGATGCAAAATGAATGCAATTTAATTTAAAATGTAGCTTTGTAGTGAGCAGTCAGACTTAAATACTTTTTCCTTTCATAAGCTAGTGAATGAAGAATAAAGACTTGTATTAAGTATTTCAATACAATTATACATGATGCTAGGACTTTAGATTGATTGCTAAGGTATGATGTCAGGTCAACAAATATTAAACAGGGAAAGCTAGTGTATGACTGAGTTAGTCTTATAAATAGTAAGAACAACTTTTTTACAGTTATCCAGACTAATCTGCATCTACAGAGCTTCATGTCCAGAGGTGATTTCTTCTCCAACCAAGTAATATATGCTCTAAATGATGAACCACATAGTACTTAATCTCATTTAAGGGACAGCAGTGTTTTAGTGTGTGTGTGTGTGTGTGTGTGTGTGTGTGTGTGTGTGTGTGTGTGTGTGTGTGTGTGTGTGTGAGCATGTGTGTACATGTGGGCATCTGTCTGTATATCTTATATGTCTCTCACAACATTTACATTTTGATATGTGCTCCAAGTACTTCTATTATATTGCACCGACTCTGGTAGTCTTTTAAATCTTTTGATGCATCTGCTAGGAAACATGCAGGCATAGCACTATGGATACAAATTAAATTACAGTGTATAACAGCTAAGCAACATTTCAGAACAATACAGACATTAGTTAAAATGTTCTAGAATGCCAGACTATGTCAATATGTTGTATGGCTACTACTGAAATGATGTGAGTCGCAATTGACAGACTCATATGCCTTTAACATATCAGGCAATTAACATAGAGGAGTCTTGAAATTAGTGCAGAAATTAAGGCTATGAGTTGCTAAGAAGCTGCTTTCTGTAGACCAAGGTTTGATTCCCACAGCTTTTGTTTGTCTATTGTGAGACCCTTAGTCAATGTTCTTGGACTCAGTTTGAAAAAAGTCAATATGGATCGGTGCTTTAGTACATTTAAAAAT
This sequence comes from Protopterus annectens, assembly GCF_019279795.1. Classification (NCBI taxonomy): domain Eukaryota; kingdom Metazoa; phylum Chordata; order Ceratodontiformes; family Protopteridae; genus Protopterus; species Protopterus annectens. The sequence goes on along the minus strand of NC_056729.1, from coordinate 1,188,482,509 downwards.
ACAACAAACTAAATAAAAGTAATTTACAAAGAACTGGTAATAATATATGCCTTGATAGCCAAGTGATTCCTAAAAAAAAAAAGAAAAAAGTTGAGTATTTTCTTCAGTCATCTAATTAAATTAATGTATTTTACCTGAAAGTAACAAAGCCAGCCACATGCACTAAACATTGTAAAACCAGAATTAAAGAAATGATAACAAAGCAAGGGGATAGTTTTCATTTGTCTGTGATACTTCATTTATTGTGCAGACACATACCGTATTTTTATGAAACATTGCAAATGCAAGGAATATAATACAGAACGGGCAAATGCCAAATGCAAAATAAGCTTTCATCATGTTAAAATAAAAAAAAATGTTTTTACATTAATCTACAGTGTACCTTCATATGATTCACAAAAGCAGCAGGGGGCATGAAAGAGAGAGACAGAATATTTCACTACATTTTGAATTTGCAGTACCTTTGAGTGACATAGTGTATCCCTGTATCACTGGGCAGGCCAGCAC
>NC_056729.1:1188459502-1188477002 GCF_019279795.1 Protopterus annectens | reverse complement strand
TAAGAAAAAAAAAAACTTTTCCTAAATAATGGCATTGTATAATTTTATTTTACATTTTTATTTTACATTTGTTAACCGGGCTATAATGCGTCCTTGCTGCCCTTCCACAGCTGTCTGGTATTCTGCGGCAGTTCTGATGTACTCCGCATGTGTATGCCTACGCAGTACATCAGAGCTGTTGGCAAAAGCAATGGAGAAAGCAAGATCTCCATTGCTTTTTACAAACTGTTTCGCTATGTTAAATGGGTTTAACATAGCGAGACAGCTTTAAAAAAAATCAACGGAGAATCTCCATTGCTTTTTTTAAAGCTGTCTCGCTATGTTAAACCTATTTAACATAGAGAGACAGTTTTGAAAAGCAACTGAAAAAGCAAGATCTCCGTTGCTTTTTACAAACTGTCTCTCTATGTTAAAGGAGTTTAACATAGCGAGACAGTGTGAAGCAACGAAGATCTTGCGTTCTCCGTTGCTGTAAAAAAAGAGTTATAGTAATGGAAAAAGTCCGGGCGACCGGACCTTTTTCCATAATTATAATTCTGATTTACAACGTGCACGCTGACCAATCAGCTTGCACGTTTTTGAATATTAATGGGGGTCATTGTATAATAGAAATTTTTTCACATGTAAATGCTAGACTTTTAGTTTTCAAACTATTACACGCCTGGTGAACAACTACAGATTAGATTCAAAGCCTGTACCTTGTATCTGTGAGATTAACCATTATGTCAACCATTTCCCCTACTGATTTGAGAACCTTAGCAGTTAACTGGTGCTGCTTTATAGCAAAGATAGTTAAGCCTATGAGGAATGAATGATTTTGTTTCCTTCAGCCCTTCATTTAATTCCTAGTTTCCAGCTTTACATCATATGACTGAGCCACACCAAAGCACTCACCCAAACTGTAAATGACTTAAAGTATATAAAGAGTTGACATAACAGCTGGTTGGTAGTTCCTAGATGTGTAGCCATTCAACCTCCTTTTGCATTGTGCAAACATCCTTCATTCTGTTAAGGCCAGGGTCAGTAGTGCGTCCAGCCAAGATGGGAGATACTGAAATTCTGGTGATATTTCTGCTATATTTGTTTTGCCACTGGAACTTAAGAAAGGGAAATAGGGATCAGGGCATACAGAGATGGTAGTGTCCACGGTGAATATCCACTCATATGCCAAGGCATAATGAAATATGTATTATGCCTTCCCTAATGGTTTACACACACCTGAAATGCATTCTTTGATTCTATGAAAAAAAAAATATGATGGTCCACTTAGTCTTTCCCACATCCTGTCCAGCCTTCTAGTGTTTGGAATTCTAATCAAACCCAGGCATTAGGCTCTAGTAGTTTTGTCACATGCAATCCAGTGATGGTAATGTTTGAATTTACAGTCATTAACATTGTTATGAAAACATGCCTATTGGTTCAAAATGTTCTCAGACTGAGAAGTAAATTACAAAGACCCATGAAAATAACTTGAACTTTGATGAAAAGAAAAATATGTCATACAAATGTGTGAAATCACTGAAACTTAGAAATGTGAAAAAAATAGTCTGCATGTATGGTGATACCTCAGAGAAAGCAGGGTGAAGAACATTCATTGACTCATTGATATCTGTCATGTAGTCAGTCACAGATGAGATTGATAGGCCAGGTTAATGACAGCTCTATTCTAAGTCAACAAGTACATTGTAATGTGATCATCGCCTGGTATGCTGTAAGACTGCAAGGTGTGCCAGACCATCTCAGGCACATTATACCACATGGCACCTCCATTTTCTCATTGCAAACACAAAGACTGAAAATTAGAATGTATAAATTCTAAACTGTAACTTAGACCATAGTAAAAGCGGTAAGGTCATTTCCTGCTCTGCACTTTAAAATGTTCTAAAAGCAGAAGTGGAGAAGGTCACAAAGTTATGAATATATGTGGAAAGCTGCCTTCGAGGGAGTAATCTATCCTCCAGAAAAAAATGGAGAATTTACTCTTGAGTGAATACTGAAGAATAAATACAGCTTTAATTATGACTGTTCGAGGTACAAAATAATCTTTAAATTCAAATCCATCAAGAACACAGACTAGTTTATTTGTCTGGCATCTCAGATAATGTCTACCAGGGAGGTTACAACCAGACAGCAAAAATACATATAATAAATAGCAGCTGCAATGTCTAATTAATTACAAATTGCTGATTAAAACCCTCTAATAACATTCTTCGATAAGCCCAAAGAGAGCAAGAGATCTATTTATCAAAACAAAAGCAACTCCTTTATATTCTTATAACTGCTTTAAACTATTACCTGTTCTGATACTTGACAGCCTTTTCTAAAATGTGCACTTCCACATTCTCCAAATTATTAATGTTTTTCATTAAGATGCACTGCCACTGCATTATCTCTGCTGTATTTTATTATATCTATCAGTTGCTCTTGAATCCTACATTTTAGTCATCTTTTAGTTTGCCCTATCCAAAATAAACTGCAACTAAAACTGGATGGCATAAATTCCACCCCACATTAATCAGCCTGATGCGAAACATTAAGGTAGCCAGTATCTCATATCTGTGTACACATATCTGAAACAGATGCACACTTTAAGAGACAATGTAGTTTTGTGAAAATATTTTTGTCATTAGTCTCTTGCTTAAAATTTGATCTGTGAAAAGGTTCTTCACTACTTACTGATGTAAGACATTCTACTAACAGCATAAATTAATGATCAAGACGGGTCAATAAGAACTTAAAGAAAATTATCAATATTGCATAAATACAACGAGGGACATAACAAACATCTTAGAAAGCAAATTTCAGAACATATACAAATTAATTCTGCATTGAGAACACATTAATGACCAGAAGATTAAATGTAAAAATAAAATGTGAAAATCTAATGGTTATAAGGAGAAGTCCATATATACTGTCATCTTCCCTTTATGACTCAGCTATTGCTCACACAGTACTGTAATACAGAATGAATCATTATGGCTATCTTTTGTGGAAATGAACTTGCATTTATGTGGCAACAAATTACTCTTAATTTACCTTCTTAACATACAGAAGAAGCAAAATCGACAACTTCTTCCTAAGCTTGTTTACAGATATGCTGTCAGTAACATAAGGTGTGCTACTGAAAGACAGCTTTGGATTTCTAGGCAGACTGCACCACCTAAACACTCACTCTCGTTCATATCTGCATAGTCCTAGGCACTCCAACCTGACTGTCTGTGTCACTGAGTCCAGCATATGTTTGTTCAGAGATCTGTCTCATCCAAGAGTAGGTTAAAAGTCTCTGTAAGCCCTGTAACCCAGTAAAACATTGTGAAAATATTGTCTAGGTACAAGATAACACACAGACAGAAAAAATCTACAGGATTCTGGGATCAGGAAGCACCCTTGACACACATACAGATTTTTTTTTTTTTTTTTACAAAATCATTTGGTAACCATTTAGAAATTCAAGCCTCCGATTGGGACGTCTCAAACAGAGGAGATGGAATAGCAAAAATTTGATCTTACATATAGCAAGTATGAAATTGTCATTTCTTGGAATATTCCTTATTGTTCAGGTTTGGCAACCTTAGAGTTGGCAGATATAAGTTTGGGTAGTATCGGGGGGGCTTGTTTCCATATCAGAGGTGGATGGGAAATTTACCATCCCTGTTAAAGAGAAATTTAAAGAAGAAAGATATTTAATATTTTCTCTTCTCCCATATTTCCAGTACATTTCTTTTGTTATGTCAAGACTTGGCAATCCAAGCTCTGACATTTCACTAGGAAGTCAATCTTTTTTTTTTTTTTTTTTTTTTTGCTAAGGATAATATTAACACTAACTTAAATGTTAAATTGAAAACATGGATCATGATTGCTGAGACTGTACAGTTCAAAACTCATTTTGTAGAATGGTAGCACAGTGAGGAGATTTCATGAAGGACTGACATTTCCTGCTCCCCAGGGAATAATGCATAGATAACATAAATGTTTCAATAATTAACTCAGACAATGTTTTGTTAGTATGCAGAAATAATTTGACCTTAGTTTACAACATGATTTCACTCATCACTGGTTAATTTACTAGGACGACACTACAGCTACCCTGTACAGCTAGTGTATGGCAAACCTAGAAGTAAGATATATATCAGATAGTATAATTGATATAAATAGAAGACATTTTTTATATTAACTATATACAGTGTAAGAAACTTCTCTGTGTGGAAAATTTTCAGTCCATATATCTCTAGTTAATGACTGTATACTAATCATATTAGACAAAAGTAGAAGTAGCGAACTTAAACTCGTCTTAACTAAAAAAAAATAAAAATAAAAAATATATAACTGTACAGAATTACTAAGTATTCAAAAGTAATGCAAGCAAGGAAGGCAGTCTGTTTCCAGTCAAAAATCCTTTACGTACACAGACAAGCGATCCAAATAAAACAAAAATAGAGTAATAGTTTCCTCACGAGCTTTCTAAATATATATATATACTTTTTATCAGGCATGGGAGTGGTTTATTGTGCTGTAAAACAAAGTGTTATTGGTACACATGTTAAATTCACATCCCTTCCCCCATCAGTGTGACATTCAAGCTGGTCCTGCCCTACTTAGTAGCTGTCATAATAATATAACCCTTATGTACTTTTAATAAAATTTATAATGATGTGGTATCTCTTATTTAATCAGATTATTAAGTAGATTATTATGTCTGTAATTTTATCCAAAACAATATACTACATGGCTGGAAATATATCAACCTTAGTCCATTTGGCAATCCACAACCATATATAAATATATACCTATACACTTTGCATGTTAAAAATCAGTTGTAAAAATCATATTTTATTTTCTATTTTCATAGATATATAAAACATCATTTCTAAGTAATGAAGAAAACACTTGGTAGTAGATCTGCAGGATGGAAGCCTGTACTGTCCCCTTTACTTAAAGAATCATCTCTGAAATTGCTCCATCTCATAAAAAGGGAATTCCCTTAACTGTGACCACAAGTGAATAGACTGCATTTCATACTCTCTGACAAAGTCAGGCAAGTTACCACTGACAAACTGTACTATTCTTATTTTTTTTTTCTTTATGATTCCTTAGCAAGACATATGCACCATTTAACGTGCCAGTGCCATCCTGGAAGAAGCTATCACTTATAGTGATGTAATCCATATCTAATGAAAGGAAAGTATGCTTTCTTAACATTTACTATTATCATTATAACTGTAACCGTCTGATAACGTAAAGAAGTTGCTCCAAGTAACATCTGTTTTTGTCTTATGTGCTATATATTTAATTTAATGAAAACTGGAATACCTTTACTGTGAAATCTCTAACTGTAAATGCTCAGAACCCATCAGTATGACAATTTCTTGATGAAAACCATTCCCTCAAGTAAGCAACTCCTCCACATACAAACACTTGAGGGGAAACCAGTTTGTAGTGAATACACAAGCCCACTAATAACAGCAAGTGTTTTTTTTTTTTTTTTTGCAAAGAGGAACTACCCCATACCCTCTTTAATTTATTAACCTCACTCTGAGGTTTCTCCATGTAAAAAAATAATGTAAAGATGTTTTTCATTTTCTTCTGCATACTACATTGGCAGTGCATTAAGCAATTCCAAATGACCATGTCAAACCAGACATAATAAGCAATCAAATGTAAGTAATGCAAGCAAGGAAGGCAGTCTGTTTCCAGTCATAAAACAAAAATAGAGTAATAAAACATGGTGAGCAACCATGTTCATCAAAACAAAAACTATAGGAATCATGTATTAAATAACTATGTGTGAACATGTGAACTGTTTTGAATTGTTTGCTCAATTATTTTCTTCCCTGAATATCTGTGCCTGTCCATAATGTACTAATAAAGAGAATTATAGCCAGTATACTCTGTAGATATGTAAGGGTGAATTTCTTCCTTTACAAATCTGCTTAAGTAACTTGATGCTTCTTCTCTTTTTCCTTGTAAAAATGTATTTGCTTATATAATGATTCTTGTATTTTTTCTTGATTTCTTTCATATAATTCTTTTTTTTTCTATCAATGTGTTCCAAATCTTCCAATGCATTGTTATATGTTCTTTTATATTTTTATTTCTCTACTTTCCTCACATCATATTGATACTGTAAAAAAAGTTTTATATTTTTCCTTAAATATCATCCTCCATTCAGACCAGTTTTTATAAAATGTTCTCATAGCACTATGATCTTTCCATAACTGTATCACTAATCTTGTTCCTTCTCCATTTAATCCTTTTTCATTTATCCTTTTAATTCCTCTGCCTGTTTTTATATATTCCTTCTTTTCCTTTATCTCTAACTATATTGTATGATGATCAGAAAATCTGTTTCAACTGCCTCCCCTTCTACTATAATAATATCTTCTGATACTATAAAATAATATGTTTCAGTTCTATACATATCCATTTTGTAAGTCCGTGAATGTTTGTCTCAAAGTTTTAACTTACCAAATCATATAATGGACACAGTGGTACACTGGATGGCATTGTCCCTTCACAGCAAGAGGTGCCTTGGTTCAATTCTTGGCTGATGTGGCTTCTGTGTGGAGTCTGCATATACTCTCTGTGTTTGTGTGGGTTTCCTCCAGGTGCTCTAGTTTCCTCCCGCATTCTAAAGACATTCAGTAAGTGGATTGGACAATCTAAATTGGTCATAGGTGTTAGTGTACATGCAAGTTTGTGGTGTGGAGGAAGTACAACTGCAGGGCTGGCTACCTGACATTGTAAACGTTGGCTGTATATGATTGTCACTGTTGAAGTGACACCTCAACTCCATGTGCAAAAAAGAAGGGGTGGATGGATGGATCTTATAACTCTAAAATTTTTCTAATATCATTTTCTTTATTTTATGCTTGCCTCTTAAATCACAGTTAAAACCTCGTGTTATTATGATATTCCTATGTATGACTACATAGTCTAGCTTTCCCCTTCTTAACAATCAGTATAGGCATGTATTTTCTAATTCTATATATTTGTTCATTTCATTTTAAATCTGCAATGGTTAACCTTCCCATTTTTGCTAACGTTACATCTAATATCTTTACTGTATGTCTGCATAATATGGCAATTCCAGAACATTTCTCATTTCCCAAATTGCAGATTACCTTTCCTCCCTATAGTTTCTTTCTTTGTAATCTTTCTTCATTTGTTAAAAATTTTGTGTCTGCTAATATAAGTACATCTACATCATATGTGTTTCCTTACTCCAAAATCCATATTATTCTTACTGAAATTAAGAAAATCGTACTAGGACAGGTAAACTTTATTTGGGGTTAATCAGAGTCTCTTTAATTGATGGAAGGTGTGTACCCAAGAAGACTGAATGCAGTAATTAAATCAAAAAGTGCTTCAACAAAGTATTAGTTTAAGGGTGTGCACACTAATGCAACCAGCTTATTGTGTTTTTTTTATTTTTTATATTTTTCCCCTAACCGATTTGTTTGTTTTTCAAACTGTACAGGTTATAGGTCACATTAAAGATGGGAAAAGTTTTGAAGTGATTTATTGTGGTCTCATTTTTTATATCACAAAAACCTGGCATTTTAACAGGGGTGTGTACACTTTTTTATATCCACTGTATTTTAAAAATAATTGGAAAATTGCCTTAGGGAACAATTCAATGGTAAATGAAATAGGAAGTAAGCTATGATTTACTTATAAAAAAATCTTCAAATATTAAAGACATTTTAGAGAGAACTAGTGATTCAAATTTTAACATTAAAAATAAACATGGCACTGTTAAGTGTGGGAAGTGTAAGTATCATAGGTTTACAACTAATAGTTCTAGTATTCATTTAAAAGTAGTCAACAAAACAATTATAATTGTGACTCCAGTGGTGTTGTCTATTTGGCTTCTTGTGGAACATGCTCAAGTTACTATGTTGGGAAGGCTATCAGAAGATTAGCAAAAAGGATTTCTAGCTATAAAAAATAAAGACAACAACAATGCATTAACAAGGCATGCAAGAGAATGTCAAGATTTTAGAAAGTTCCATTTTTTTTGTTTGGGACAAAATTGATTCAAATAATTTCATTAGAAATCACAATGTGCTATTAGAATGTCAGGAAGCCAAATGGCAATTAGGGTTGGCTTCAGATAAAAGTCCAGGGTTAAATGAGTATATAAATTAATAATATATTAATGTATACATTAGAAATGTTTTTGATTAGGCCAAAAGGTATAACTTTTTATAATTCATGTTATAAATGAGTGATATTTATTTATTTTTTGTAAACAAGATTTCTATAAATGTTTTAATTGTCTGTTTAATTTGTATTACTGTTTCTTTAGATCAGCTTCTTAAGTATTAATTCATAAATTGATATAAAATGTGGATCAAATACAGACCCCGGGAACTAGCACCCGATTAGCCTAACGAGTCTGATATGCAAAACTACGGAACGCATCATCAACTTAATAAACAAGGATATAGGGATTCTGCAAACTCTGGATCCTACACAGTTTGGTTTTGTGAATGGTAGGTCATGCCTGCTCAATTTGGTTGACTTCTTTGAGTCAGTCACCAGAGCTGTGGATGAAGGCAAGGTGGTTCATACAGTCTACCTTGATCTGGCCAAGGCCTTTGATACCATTTCCCAATCAGGAATCATAGAAAAACTCACTAATCTAGGCATCAACCCCTATATTACTAGGTAGGTTGCAAACTGGCTCACAGATAGAACATACACTGTGAAAGTAGCTGACTCCAAGTCAGACTGTCAACCAGTCATGAGTGGAGTCCCACAGGGTTTGGTCCTGGGTCCTCTCCTGTTTGGTATCTACTTCTCTGAAGTCCAGGCCAACATGAAGGGACTCTGGCTAACAAGGTTTGCAGGCAATTGCAAGTTGGGAGTTATTATTAACTCCCCAAGTGATGTTGACATCCTACAGAAAGGCCTCAATGAGACCAACGACTGGTGCCTGAACCATGACCTTAAGCTCAATGCCAAAAAATGTGTTGTCATCCCCCTTGGGAAAAACCCAGTTCCCTTGAATTACCACATTGATGGTAGTCCACTGAACACAGAAGGCGTTGCAAGAGATCTAGGAACACAGGTTGACAGCAACCTCTCTTTTGACCACCACATTGCCACTGTGGTCAGAAAGTCCTTCTATGTGGCACATCTCATTACTAAGGGTGTTGCATCGAGGAAGAAGGAGGTCATTGTCTCCCTCTACTCTCACCTCATTAGGCCAGTCATCCAGTACAATCCCCCATTTGGCATGTACCTCAATAGATACCTGCAACAACTGGAGAGGCTGCAAAAGTACCTCACAAAGTGGATCTTAGGCCTTAAACCCTTGTCTTATATGGACAGACTCAAAAAACTCCAACTATTCTCTGTCTCATATTGCCTACTTAGAGGCAATCTCTGCTTGACTTACAAAGCCATGTCTGACCCAGCTATGTTAGAAATTCTACATCTAAAGAAATCTCAATCCCTCAACAGCACACACTCTAGAGACCTGAACCTCAAAACCACAATCAACAGAACATGCTGAATGGACAGGTTCATAACCCAGAGACTGCCCATGCTATGGAATAGACTTCCCTTACATGTCAAGCAAAGCACCTCACTAGCCCTCTTCAAGAGAAATCTTGATGAGTGGATGGGAAATAGAACATTCACCCCATGGATCACTACAGTGGCTCTACTTGACAGAGGCACTAGGAACTAAGATCAGGTGGCACGATGCCAAGGTGATCCTATGGGCTAGGCTTGTAAAGGCTCCAGGGCCATTAGCATAGTACATACCTATGAGCCTATGATGGTTAAAAGTTAGATTGCTATCAACTTGGGTGTCCAGGTCCCTCACAACTGCTTGCATGCTTAGGCATTGTTATTAATGTGATAATCTGTGGAGATATCACCGATGATGAGGCATTTTTTGGCATTTAGTTTGAGGCTGTATTTCTGGCACCAGTCATTTGTCTGGGTGAGACCCTCTTGTAGTATGTCTACACCACTAGGGGAGTTGATGACAGTGCCCAATTTCCAGTCATCTGCAAACCTGGTCAGTCATAGACCTCTGGTTTTGGCTTGCACCTCAGAAAACTATATCCCAAACAGCAGGGACAATTTTCTAACATACAAACTTGGCTGCAATGAGAATAGTACAAGTACCTATTCATTTATGCAGAACACTGCCCAGCACACACACACACACACACACACACACACACACACACACACACACACACACACACACACACACACACACACACACACACACACACACACACACACACACACACACACACACACACACAAAATGTTTGCTGCTGTGAGATTAGAACCCTTTCCTATCTACTCCTAGGCACTACAGATCACAGTACTTAAAAAATATGCCAAGGCTTAAGCTTTGCCCTAGGAATAATATTGTCACTGAGAATACTATTGAAGGAGTCACTGAAATCAGCTCTGTAACTTAAAAATCATATTTATTGACAAATACATGAAGTTCAGGAAATAAACTGAGTTACTCTGTAGTCCAACATAAATAAGTTTAAGCTTTAGACAGGATACTTCACATTTCAGTAAATTCTTACACATAAGTGCAGTGTTCTTTATTAAACACAACTCTGACAGAGTAGAAGGCAAAACTAAAACAGTGCTGGTAGAGACCACTAGCAGCAGATTAGCTGTTCTTCCATTTTCTGCAAAAATAAGCCCCATTTCCTCTTCAACTTTCATTCCAGCAACTGGGAAAAATAAAATGGTTTCACCTTGTGCCCAAACAGTGATATGCCTATTATGATCCTACTCCCAAGGTTCAAGTTACTTCCTCCTTCCTTTTGGTTTATGTAATGCTACCTAGAGTCCTTATTGAACATTCCTCAGATCCAGAGGACACTAAACACCAGCGCATTAAGGTGCTGTGCTTTAAATATCCTGTTTGCAGCCAGTTGTTCTTCTTTGCATCCAACATCCATGCTTGTTTCTTTGTAAATCTCTTTGAATGATTGTCCAACTCTATGCTTTCTGACCTTCTTAATCTGATACATTTAACTAGACCAGCCTCCAATACACTACTACTGCACGCACAGAAACACACACACACACACACACACACACACACTGAAGGACAAGGTCAAGAAATGTGTAATTTGCAAAATATGTTGTGTAATGAAATTATTATCAGTTCCATGTGTCTTATGTGCTTTTTTCATAAAACAGAGGGTTTGTTGTATACCTTTTTTCCAAAACACAAGTTATTGAGTCACAAAGATTTAAATACAATATGTGGAATGCAGTTTTGTTACCTTTCAAAGCTGCAAAAGAAAAGAGAAAGGCAAATTATTTTTTTTGTTAACATAACTAATATTTTTTTTTAGAATTATGGTCAAACTGGATATTTAAGTACAGAAGGGGGATGGTCTTCCAGATGTGATATTATTTGAAGATGCACCATCTCTCTGTCAAGATTATATTGCTGGGAACAATATCTAAGAAAGGTGACAGTGCATTAGATCTGTGTACTGTATGTACCATATAGTCAGCATGGAAACTCTATCTTACTGGAAACAAATGTCTGGCTACTACAAGGTACATTTGCATCTGTGACATTCCAGAGTTCTGGGATGACAAAGTATTTCTTTCTAGTAGAACATACTTCAGGAGAGAGTGAGAATTCCTGATGACAGCTATAATCAACTACAGTTGGCTATAATAAATCTTCAATTGCCACAGTCACTGATTCAGCTTGTTCAGGAATATGGGGAGTGAGTACAATGTCTGCTGTTGTGAGAAGATCATTCTACATACATAACTTATAAGTAGGGCCATGATGTCCAGGTCCAAGAAGGTCATTGTTCTGCTTTATTTGTCTCTCACCAAAAACTATCATCATGTGCAACACATCCTTCAGCATGTACCTGACCAGGCACTTGCAACAGCTTGAGAGTCAACAGGGATTACTCATGAAAACAACACAGGGAGTAAACAACAAGCCCTATGCAGACAATCTCAAATCCTTATCTCCGTACTCAGTCTCCTACAGACTGCTGTGTGGCAATCTATACCTAGCCTACAGGGCATCCTCTGATCCCTCACTGATGGATTTGTTGCATATCCTCAAAACAAAGAGCACCAGGAATATCTGTTCAAAGGAAATAAACCTTGCCTGAGACATCAACATGATATGTTAGAGGGACAGGTATGCCTCTCCAAGATTACCCCTTTTCTGGAACAAAATTCCCATCCATGCTATAACTCTATTCAGATATAACTTGGATCAGTGTATGGGAAATCACAAATTTACCCCATCTATAACCCTGTTCAAATATAACTATGAACAGTGTATAGGAAATCACAACTTGACCACAGATTTGGCACCTAAGTGCCTAATGGACAGGGGCAGTTTGTGAGCACTTGATGTCTACAAGCTTGAGTCATAATCATACAATTCCTTGGGGTATTAACACATCAGCAATATTTTGGTAAATCTGGGGTAAGCTAGGCTTGAAGTGACACCTAAGAACCCATACATTTTAGAATTTCAGATGAAGGAGTGATACATTTAACATTAAATTCTTAAATAAGCTTTATATACAGCATTAATTGCATTTTGAATTGTGCAGGATATCTATATGTTAAATGTTATTTTACAGGTGTAAGAGAAGTTGCTCATCAAACACAGCATGATGGTCATTAAACAGTGCTTTTTTTTTAGTTTTAAATCCCAAACATGCATATTCATTTTAACAGTAATATTTAACATATCCTGTTTATTTCTGAAGTACAGTTAGAGTGAGGCCTAACTTAAAATGCACACAGAATTCAATGTGAAGCACTGAGAAAATAGACACCAGGACAACAGTAAATCCCAATGACTCTAGAAAAGCAATTAAATTAATAAAGTTTTATAATTCTTTTTGTTGTCTGGGATTAGTATAGAGAGACAGGATGCTCACATTTAATGGCTACTTCTCATATGTAACTGAGTATTAATATTGTCTTATATTTGTCTGGATTTTATTATGCTTGAAGCATGAAGATGACCCATCTTCATCAAGAGTAAGTAGATTCTTTGTTTCATTATAGTCATGAATAGAACTAATCATCCCTGTCAACATTAGGCAGGGTAACAGGCTTGCATGAGAAGTATAGAGTATGTTTTCTAAGAGGTTTAGGGGGACCTGAAGTAAGATTATTCTTCTATAAAGTGGTGACTGTATTATTGTGAATGTCTTTGTTTTGTTTCGGAAAGTTAAGTCATTTTTCTGATGTTAGGGATAATTCCATGTGGTAAACCAGATTGAATTAATTCTGAATTGTTTTTTTCTTTTTCCTTCTTTTCTTCCACAGATAATTTGAAACATTAGCTTAAAATAAGAGAATTGATATTGACTGACTTATTCAGATACTTTGTCAAATATACTTGCTTTTATAAAAGTTAGAATTGTTCTGAAAACTGGTTGGTATTTTTATGTTGATTTAGCCTGTCTCCATGGAACAGAGAAATAAAGCATGCTATATTTTGCTAGCAATCAACATCCAAAAGCAAAGTGAATCTCTGATCTTGTATTGAACTCTAGCAATCTTTAACTTTTTTGTGTATATGTATGTATGTATCTGCATGTCTGTCCATCTGCCTGTCTGACTGTGTGTGTGTGTGTGTGTGTGTGTGTGTGTGTGTGTGTGTGTGTGTGTGTGTGTGTGTGTGTGTGTATGTGTGTGCGTGTGTCTGTGTGTCCTCACATGAGAGTGTGTGTGTGTGTGTGTGTGTGTGTGTGTGTGTGTGTGTGTGTGTGTGTGTGTGTGTGTGTGTGTGTGTGTGTGTGTGTGTGTGTGTCAGTGCAGAGTGGATTATAGCTTTTGGAGCTGCAAAACACTTCCAGTGGTGTTTTTATGGGGTGGTATGGCTACATTATCAGGAGAGTCCAGCTTAACAAAGTTTGCTATGCACCTTTCTTATACTAGAAGGATACGTAACAAGACTGACCCCGGGATTCATGAAGCTTGCGCCAGGCGCAGCGTAGGTGGTATAATGCCAAATATGGCTGTCTAGCGATTCAAGTACGATCCAATTCCATGTGCACTACCGGCGCACGCCAGAACTGCGCAGCCCTCGGCTTAGGTATGCTAATCACCCCATGTGCAGTGCCGCACCATGCAAATAAAGGTACATAGCAATTCATGAAGTGGTGCAGGAGTAGCGTAAGCCCACGGAAATGTAAACCAAAAAACATGGTTTACATTTTCCCAAACAGAACATCGGAGCTATGGAAGCGGACCAGACTCATGTATTACAAAATTAACATATGCCAATGGCTAAATACACAGCCAATCGCATAAGGAAAGATGCACAATACCTAAAAAACAACATTTAATGTCATGTCCATAGTAACGCAAAGTACAACCGCAGGGCATGTGTGCGCAAACTGGAACACAAAGAAAATATATACAAATGTCATAAAATTGCAATGTAATACAAATCAGGATTTCATCATAATATGCAATTGTATACATGATACACCACAACCAAGCTGCAAGGGTTGCTAAGGGTCTGTGACAGTGTTCGGCGCAGTAACTATGAATTAGTAGTCAATGCCATGCAAATGAGGCAGGTAATACTGAATCGCAAATATCCCGCTGGATTAAAGATGTACCATACAGCGCAGCGCTATAACACCAAGGAGTGGCTCAGAGGTATACATGACATCAGCAGTGGGGTGTGCCACCATAGCTGTAAGCACATTGGAGCAATGCAAATCTGGCCTGGCCGTTGCTAAGCAAAGCTGCAGGACAGGGGTGGGGAGGTAGGTATAGAATAGTTTAGCTGAGAGCACATATGGTGCCCGAAAGCGCATGTGTACGGGGATGAAAACGTGCCTGAAACCTGGTAAGTGGATGCATGCGCCGCGAACTATAGCACAAACAGGAAGGTCAGGGGAAGAAAAGAAGGAAATGCCACAGTAGGGAAATTGGAGTACAACTGAGCAATTAACACCTATTAACTCACAGTGGGCAATCGACGGCAGCTGACAAGTCTGCTCGCAGAAACCTGCAAAACAGGATAGGGGAGGCGTCAGATTGCAAAGAAAGGAGAACTGTCATAGCAGAGCAAAGCAAACCTACAGTAGACCGGCAATAGAACACATTACTCAAGATAAGCCAGGTCTAGGAAAGTACAAATGAAAGCAGGCTGCTGGATGCATGCCAGAAAATGGTAGGTGAAATGTGAAGAAATGTAAAGGGAAGGGCAAGAGGTAATCCACGGCAGCCAAATGTAATTCAACACCAAAGGCACCACAATAGTAGTTCCTGTAGTAAAACACATAAGATACCCTCTAGCTACGATCATACATACACACCCTATGACATCACCGGTGTTCACAGCACAATAGTATAAAGTGTGAAAGCACCCTACACACACCTGTGTATTCCAAAACACTGCACCATAGATGTAAACACATGGGGAACTTTTAGAATGTACCTGTTGGGAGCTGCCATAGCTGTGATTCATCACCATGTGTTAGAGACTGACGGTGTTGTGGAAGATGATGCTGACAACCACTGCAGGCCCCGGAGGAGGAGAAGAGTGTTCAGACCAAGGGTAACCTGCCAGGGGCTACATGATCTGGAGATAGTAGAGCATTACAGGGTGGACAGGGACATCTTATGGCAAATAGTGGAGCTGTGCCTGCCATGCCTGAGAACCAGAAACAACAGAGGGAACCCATCCCAGTGGACAAGAAGGTATGTGTAAGCTTGCGAATACTAGCCACAGGTACCTTTCAAAGGCCAACTGGAGATATAATGGGGATCTCACAGGCATTAGCATCCAGGGTACTACACCAGTTCCTGGATGCCATGATACCACATGCCAATGAGCATATATACTTCCCCCAAACTCAGGAGGAGTTGGCCAGCAATATGTGTCACTTCCACCATGTGGCACACTATCCGGAGGTACTGGGTGCGATAGACTGCACGCACATACATATCAAGTCACCACCAGGTGAGCATGGTAGGCGCTACATAAACCGCAAGGGATTCCACTCCATCAACTGCCAGGTCATGTGCAATGCCCAGGACATTATCATGGATGTGTGTGCTGGCAGCCCTGGAAGGTACCATGACTCCCATATCTGGCATGCCTCACAGCTGTATCAAGTATTTGTCAGGGGGGACATCCCACATGGCCACCTTGTGGGGGATGCTGGCTATGCACTGGAGCTGTGGATGATGACTCCCATCAGAAATGCACACACACCCATGCAAGAACACCATAATGAGGCACACGCACAAACCAGAATCATCATAGAGCATGTGTTCGGGATGCTGAAATCATGGTTCTGTTGCTTGGACACATCTGGTTGAGCCCTGCAGTACTCTCCAGGCATGTGTGCCCACATCTTCATAGTATGTGTCATGCTACATAATATGATCCTGTGGAAACAGCTGCAGCAGGGACAAAATGGTGAAGGCCCTCTTAGCCCACCACAATTGCCAAGGCCATCATAGGCACAGAGGGATTCAGACCACGAAAACCCTGTGCCAGCCCCAGTAGGCAGATGGAGGCATGCCCAATATGCCTACACCTTGGCAAAGAGGGAACGTATAGCACATAGTCTGACAGCGTAGGACCCTATGGACTGACACATCTCTCCACCTGCACACACAGTAAAATGGATGGCACACACATATGACCACCTGTAAATTGTAATATATAGGTGGCCTACTGTGTGAATCCTACATAGGCATCCCTCAAACATTGTACACACAACAGCTATTGGAACAAGGAATGTCAACACCTGAACAGTACATGCGCCTATCAGCATATGTTGGTGCTGTGTGTATAGGTTCCTAGGTACATCGGTAGGTACATGCCCGATTGTCAGAGGCCATACACCAAATGAGGCAAACAGTGTCTGCTGTCACCACAACATCAAGTAACCAACTGTCGCTCAGTGGAGCAGAGGCAATCGCGGGATCACATGTGTGTAAGCATTGTTCTCCACACACTCTGCACGGATTCCCTGCTGTGTTAATGAGGGGCTCCACATAATGTAATCATGGATGTTGTGTCAAGGCATGGGGTCTACCCATGACAGGTATTCGTCACCCCAGCATGCTCCACCAATGGTTGTTTGAAGGTGTAGCACATTATCGTGTGTGGCTCACTGTGATATACATACCCTATGCTGGAGCACATCTAGTAAACATCACATGGACATACCATTAATTGGACTCATCCATATGTAAACTAAATGAGTTACCCATGTGAGTGCAGTATGGAGTAACAGCCGTAGTATACTCCACATACAAAATGCCATAACACGTGTACAAATCCCAGATGGCCAAGTGCTAAATGCAGTGACCGTCGTGCATGTTCCTGGTCCCACGTTCTGCAAGGGATGTAACGTAATCCCGAACACACGAATAATGCATGTCGGATGCAGGTCATCAGATCATATTTAGCACATGTTAGTGGGAATATGCATTGCCCAGTGCTGGTAAGCGTTGTTTAAATAAA
>NC_056729.1:1188455318-1188459002 GCF_019279795.1 Protopterus annectens | reverse complement strand
TTTTAAAGGGAAAAATGGAGAGATCACATTTAAAAGTGCAAAATTTTCCAATTTCTGAAAAGTGACTAAGTAGATGATACAAAAAACTCTTATCAGATTGCAAGGCAAAGACAGAAAGATGAAGATGGAGTATGGTCATTAAACACCCTTCATAAGGGTCCCAGCAGCAACTTGGTTACCAGTCCACAGGACATCAAAGGCAGATAAAGAAACTATTTCCAGCAACCACTTTTGAATGAAGAGTACCCTACAGAAGCTATACTGCCTCATGTACAGCCTGCACTGAAAGAGAAAGAGCAGCCCACCTTAGAAATTAAAACCAAACCCAGAGGACATAGCCAATGTACTACCAGGCAAATTTAGCTCAAACTGCACCCCACTGTCTTGTCCAGCATTGTCATATCACCCTCCCCATTCAAACTACCCAGGAACAAATTCTCAAGGTGCTAAGGCTAACACTAATATTTCTAAGAGGCCAGATAACATACCAGACTGTCTACTGCTTAACCTGGAGCATGATTATTATGATCCTGTACAGAAGTTATTCAGTTTCATCTGCAAAACAGGGTTCATGATGGATGAATGGAGGATGGCAAGAGTCATTCCCCCTGCACAGAGGCAGGGCTTCAGTGGACCCGGGTAATTATATTAATACATTGACAGACATGTTGGGGAAACAAAGGGTTGTAACTAAGAAAATGGTTCTTCTGACCTGGGATGTAGGAACTGAATTGCCTTACCAAGTTTAATGTTATTGATCGTCAAAAAATCATTTGTTTACTGGGAAAGTCCAACTTGGAACAAAGTCAATATTCAGGGGATGCCTGGGGAGAAACACTCCAGACACTTGTCTTTGTAATGGGGAGGAAGCCGGAGCAACCAGAAGAAACCTACACGAACACAGGGAGGACATGCGTACTCTACACAGAAAGTACCCCAGCCAAGAATCGAACTGGAGAACCTCTTACTGTGCAGTAACAGTGCTACTGCTGCACCACTGCGTTATCCATGTAAGTAAATAAATAAAAACTCAAGTTCTTGCTGAAATTCCGAGGACTGTAATTGGGATCCTGTGCGTAAACAAGACACTTGTGGAGTTGAGGAAATCCATATTAATTTTGAAGTTTCAGCAGAATGCAGTATTTTCACCATTGCACAGATGTTCTTCATTTTTCACTGTTGCAGTCATTACATTTGGGTAATCTGCTGGCAGGTTGCCCTCAGTCAGCCTGAATAACAAAGTCTTGGGTCCTGCGTCGGTTGCTGTCTCCTCTTCCATGCTGTCAGGTCGTCAGGGGTATAAAACATGCAGCCGACACCATTTTATTCAGTCTTTCTTGCCGTGTGGTGCCCGAAGCAGAAGCGTTTCACAAGTGCCGGTCGGCCGACTCCTGAAATTTTCGCATTCGAGTTTCAGAACCGAAGTCTTCAACTAAAGGTAAGTACCCAGTTGGGGAAACTTTTTCTTGCTCCTTACCAATGTCAGTAAAAGTTAATAATTGCATTACTTGTGGGAAGCAAATACCTCATAAGGATTTTCATTTCTACTGTATTCCTTGCCTAGGCCCAGATCATAATGTGCCTTGCTGTCAGTTTTGTGCTAGATTTAACCAACACACTATTAAGTGTCGGTATATTTTTGCTTCAAAATATTTTGGATCCAGATTTAATTACCCTGAAATGTCGTTGGTTAGCAATCTGACTACCAGAGTTCACAAAAAACACAAAGAAAAAGACAGAGACAGGCCGTCGAGGTCCAAAACCGATGAAAAAGCTTCTCCTAAGCCAGTTGCCAGTTCACTGGTACTCAGTGAGGCGTTTTCACAGCCCCTGATACCCGCTACTTTTGAGTCGCAGGCCTCTACCGAGACCCATGTGGAGTCCGGTATGCCACGAGATTCTCAGAGTGTTAATCCCTCGGATGTCTCTCCCTCGGATGGGTCTGGAGCCGCTGAGCAGGCACCGGCTTCTGAGGGTGTTTTCAGGCCTCAACATTTTTATATAAAACCGACGCCAGCTTCAAAAACAAGACCAAAAACATCTTCCAAGTCTAAAAAACTGATGCATGAGCCACGTGCTCAGGCCCCTATGCCTAAAAAACAGATGATCAAAATGGCTAAGGACTTAATTACCTTGATCAGCGGTTCTCAAACCCCCCCCTGCTAAGAGGCCCTAGGCAAGACACTGATTATGAATCTTCAGATCAGGTTTCCATTTCTTCTGATTTCTCTTCTGATCAGGAATTTTCTATTCCACCCTATGAGGATTCAGATGCAGAAGAATCCATCCCATCTGCATCTCCTCCTAAGGATTATTCTTTTGGAGAAACCTTGCATACTTTCAGGGAACATTTTCATTGGGAGAGTCAGGATTTCTCTAAATCAAAAAAGAGACTTGGGGATTTCCTTCTTCTTCCTCAGCATAGGCCTTTGGCAATACCTCCTGTATTAGACATTGTTGATGATGTGTTTTTGGAATCTAGCATGGCTCCTGATTCCCTACCTCCGGCTCCTAGTAAACCAGACAGATATTACAGGGTTCCTGACTCCCACAAATTTATATTCAAAAATCCTGCTGCTGATCCTGAGACTATCTCACAGAGTCCCAAAGGTGTAAAGGCCTCTACAGCCAAAACTCCTACCCCCTCTGATGGAGATTCCAAGGCGCTGGATAGATAGGGAAAGAAGGTTTATACATCTGCAGCCTTGACAGTTAGGGCCTTAAACTGCCATTTTCATATGCTTAAATATCAACAGCATGTTATGGGCCTATTGAAACAGAAAATGATGTTGATTTCTGATTGTGTGGAAAATAAAGAATTACAGAAATTATTGCATGCAGCAGAACATGTTGGAAAGCATACTTTGCAATGTTGTTTTGATTCTTTGGAGGCCTCTTGCAGGAATGCAGTTACTGGATCTGTGATTAGAAGGCATGCCTGACTCAAGGAGCAAAATCTGCCTGATCATGTTAAAGCTAAATTGTTGGATGCCCCTTTACAGCATGATACTCTGTTTGGTAATAAGGCAGAAGAGGTTTTAAAGAAAATGGAAGATAAAGCTAAATCTATGCAAACTGTAAATATTTCTTACAAATGCAGCCACCCAGGTTCAGTAGGCACTGGCCTACTAAAAATTGGTCCTTTCCTATGTCCAACAGAGCCTCACAAGGCAAATCCAGGCGCTCATAAGGCTCTAGATACCAATCACAGGGTTCTTACAGGTCAAAGCAATGGGGTGCCTCCACCTCCAAATCTGGAGGAAACAAAGCACAACCCTACAGTAAGCAGTCTCAATGACTTCCCTCTACCTTCACCAAGCACTTATCTTTTGGCAGCCCCCTTGACGGGAAAATTAGCACTTCATGCTCAAAATTGGCAGTTAATTATCCAGGACAAGTGGGTATTAAACATAGTATCCCAGGGGTAAAGATTTCATTTCCATACTTTGCCAATTCCAAACAGTTGGCCAGATCTGCCACAAAATCAATGGGCAGAGGCTCAGAAACAAGTTATGTCCCTCATGGATAAGGGGGCTATTCAACCAGTACCAAAACAGGACAAAGGACAAGGTTTTTATTCAAGACTTTTCCTGGTACCCAGAAAAGACAATGCCTGGTGTCCAGTACTGGACTTATTGATTTTAAACACGTCAAAATTCAAAATGCTGACTTTACAACAGCTAC
>NC_056729.1:1188395318-1188450318 GCF_019279795.1 Protopterus annectens | reverse complement strand
TACTCGCCCACTGTGGTGGTTACCTTCTGACTCTAACAATGTGAAGGAGGGCAGCATTTTGATTTGCAACAGGAGACTCATGTTCCTGTCAAGCATTACACATTTTAAACATAGAAAAGCTGCATAATGCAGAAAATATTACATGCAAATGTGGAAAAAATATATCATGAATTATGTCAAAATGTTGATTTAAGTTGTCCCTTTCCAGAATTACTAGACTAGAAGTTATTTATTTGATTGTAATGTAGAATATGTAATCTTTAAAATACACATACCTATAACATCTGCTTGATTACCAGCTCTTCCATAGATAACGACACATGTATCTACAAAAGCTTTCCTTAATGAAGTTTTACATTTAAGGTCTTACAAAGCTCATCTCCTTTAGGATTTAAACGTTATGCTGGAGAAACTGACTGCCTGTATTTGAACATCCATAGATTACAGTTTTTAAATATCTTTCATAGAAAAAGTTTTTTTACTGTTGCTTCTGACAGGATAATTTCAGAGTCAGAAGCTCTTGTGTGTCAACGTCCTTATTTGGTTTTCCATATTGAAAGTCTGTCTTTCATGTCCAAGATAATATCTTAAACATTTCTTAGGCTATTTATTCAGCTGCCAGTCTTTTATGCAGACAGGCTATAGTAATGGGAAACATTGTACGTGATGGATAAACGTATACTAGAAGAATCAAGAGAAATTAGAAGCATGGATATACTGATGTTCATAGTGTTACCCTGCTGCAGTCATCACACTTGGATTATCCTGCCATCAGGCAGTCCCGCAGTCGGCCCGAATTCCAAAGTCTTGGTCCAGCGTCAGTTGCTGTCGCTTCTTCCCTGATGTCAGTGCGCCAGGGGTATATGAGAGGCATCCAACGCCATTTTTCTTCAGTCTTTCTTGCCGCGCGGTGCCCGAAGCAGAAGCAGTTCACAAGTGCCAGTCGGCCGACACCTGAAATTTTTGAATAGAGTTTCAGTCCGAAGTCTTCAAAGCTAAGTACCCCATTGGGGAACATTTTCTTGCCTCAGTCCGATGTCAGAAAAAGTTAACAATTGCATTTCTTGTGGGAAGCAAATACCTCATAAGGACTTTCATTCTTTTTGTATACCTTGCCTAGGCCCAGACCACGACATCACTGGTTGTCGGTTTTGTGCTAGGTTCAGTAAGCGAACTATAAAGCGACGCTTTGATTTCGCACGTCACTACTTCGGTAGGAAATTTAATTACACTATGCCGTCGGAGCAACCGACTACCGGCGTGCATAAAAAATGCAAAGATAAAGATAGGCAGCCTAGATCCAAGCCAGACTCCGAGCCCTCGGCTGGGCCGGTCGCCGGTTCTCCGGTTTTCGGTGAGGTGCTTACGCAGCCCCTGGCTACCGCTGAATTGGATCCCCGGACCGCTTCGGATTCTCCAGCAGAGAGTTCTAGGCCGACGCAGCCATTTTCTTTAGGCCCTACCGACGACATTGCAGTAGGAGAAGCCAGCGCTGTAGAAACACCTTCGGTTTCTGAAGGTGTCTTCAGACCGACTACTCTCACCATAAAATCTTATGCTAAGCTCAAGACTCCTCTAAAACCAAAAAAGACTACACTTCAGTCTCTAGGTCAAGGCCCTATGCCTACGAAGCAGATGCTTAAAATGGCTGAAGATTTAATTTCTTTGATCAGGGGTTCTCAACCCCCCCCCCCCAACAAAAGGCCTAGACAAGGGGAGGATTATGCCTCCTCTGATCAAGTGTCTGTTTCCTCAGGCTCCTCTGAGGAACAGGATTACTCCTTTCCCTCTTATGAAGATTCTGATGCTGAAGACTCCATTACCTCAGCTTCTCCCCCTGAAGATTATTCCTTTGGGGAAACCTTACATACCATGAGGGAGCATTTCCACTGGGAAGGTCAGGACTACTCCGACTCAAAGAAAAGGCTCCGAGAGTTTCTTTTACTCCCCCAGCACAGACCACTTGCTATCCCCCCAGTTTTAGACATTGTGGATGATGTTTTCTTAGATCTAGTCTAAATCCAGATTCTCTGCCTCCTGCTCCAGCCAAACCCGATAGATACTATAGAGTGCCTGACTCACACAAATTCCTATACAAAAGCCCTGTTGCTGATCCAGAGACAATCTCCCAGGGTCCCAAAGGGGCTAAGGCTTCTATGGCTAAAAATCCTGTACTCTCTGAAAGGGACTCCAGAGCACTAGATAGGTGGGGGAAGAAGGTTTACACCTCAGCTACTCTAGCTATGAGAGCACTAAATTGTCAATTTCACATGCTTAAATACCAGCAATTCCTAATGTCTCAAATAAACCAAAAGATGGGCACGCACCCTCAACAATCTGAATTCAAGGAAATGCAGGATCTGTTGCATGCAGCTGAACAGGTGGGCAAACATACTTTACAATGTGGTTTTGATGCCTTGGAAGCTTCCTCTAGAGCAGCTGTTACTGGGTCTGTTATACGTAGACATGCTTGGTTAAAGGAACAATCTCTGCCTGATCATGTTAAAGCAAAGTTACTAGATGCACCCTTACAACAGGATGTCTTATTTGAGGTTAAAGCAGAGGAGGTTTTAAAGAAAATGGAGGATAAGGCAAAATCTATGCAGACGGTCAAAGATTTCTTACAGGTACAGCCCCCACGCTTCAGCAGAAATTGACCAACAAAAAATTGGTCCTTTCCAGCTTCTGACAGATCACAGAGGGGTAAATACAGGCGCCCAAGGGGCAGAGGACAAGCACAAATCCCTTAAAAACCTCGCCAATGGGGCACTGCAACACAGAAGGGAGGAGAAGACAGGCCCCAAACTACTAGAAGGCAAACACAATTACTTAAACCTCAAACTGCCAAGCAAAACTCTCTTGGCAGCTCCCTTGGGAGGAAAATTAGCACTTTTTGCAGACAACTGGTGCATCGTCACAAAGGACAAATGGGTCCTAGACATTATCTCACAAGGACACAGATTCCATTTCCACACCTTGCCAAGGATAAAAGGAATGCCAAACCTGCCACAAAATCAATGGGCAGAGGCACAAAAACAAATTACAGCTCTCATGGACATGAGAGCCATTCAACTGGTACCTACACAGGAGCAAGGCCAAGGATTTTACTCAAGGCTCTTTCTAGTCCCCAGAAAGGACAAAGCTTGGAGACCCATTCTGGACCTTTCAATTTTAAACACCTTCTTGCAAGTACCCAAATTCAAGATGCTAACACTACAGCAGCTTCTTCCCATGTTGGGCAAGAAGGCTTGGCTAGTAACGTTGGACCTCAAGGTGGCATACCTGCATGTCCCTATCAGACAAAATTGCAGAAGATACCTCCGTTTCATTGCAGGATCAACCCATTACCAATTCTCTGCACTGCCCTTTGGCTTATCTACTGCGCCCAGGGAATGCCTGGCACCAGTAATTGCATACTGCAGACAAAGAGGAATTCAAATATACCCATACCTGGACGACTGCCTCATCCAAGCAGAAAGCAAGGACATTCTCTTACAACACTTGGCTTTTGTAAAACATCTTCTAAGTTCCCTAGGGTACACAGTAAACGAAAAGAAATCAAAACTAGTGCCCTCACAAAATATGACATTCCTGGGTGCCAGCTTGAATACAACGGCCCAGATAGCTTATCTGACGCCAGACAAACGACTACAATTAACTCAATACTTCAGAGCAATGGCAACAAAGACCCAACTCCCTGCAAGAAAAAATTCTGCAGGCCTTGGGCTACATGGCATCTTGCATACTACTAATACCATTTGCAAAACTGCATATGAGGAAATTACTATGGTACCTAAAAAGCATATGGACTCAACACAGCCACAGCTTGGAAACAATGATACCTCTCATTCCCTGCCTTCAACAGGAGTTTCTATGGTGGTCACAGGCATGTCACCTCAACAAGGGTCATCCTTTCACCTTACCCCCAGCCAGGCAAACTATGACAACAGATGCATCGGACTATGCCTGGGGGCACACATGGCAGGACAGTGCATTCAAGGCATACGGACTGCAGATCAAAGGAATCTGCACATCAATCAAAAAGAAATGCTAGCTGTACAAAATGCTCTGACAGCCTTCAAGGACCTCTTACATCCAGGACAGCTTATCATAAAGACAGACAACACCACAGTAATGTGGTACATAAGCAAGGGGGTACACACTCCTACCCTCTATGCAGGCAAGCAACGACCTTGTGGAACACATCACTGGCTTACCAAGTTCAATTACAAGCTCAATTCCTGCCAGGAAAAAAGAACACATTGGCAGATGACCTAAGCAGAATCATCATGGATCCCCATGAGTGGAAACTGGATCCACAAGTATTTGCAATGATAACTCAGAAATGGGGGCTCCCAGACATAGACCTGTTTGCCAGCCCCCAAAACTATCAACTAACAAAATTTTGCACAAGGACTTTTCATCATCAAGCTTGGAAAGTGGACGCACTCTCATTCAGTTGGAAAATGCTGACAGTATATGCCTTTCCTCCATTACCCCTTCTCACAAAGGTGCTGCTGAAAGTCAGGATGGAGAGACCCCGAATGATACTCATTGCCCCAGACTGGCCACGCCAGCACTGGTACCCACTATTAAGGAATATGGCACAGGGCCCACCATGGATTCTACCATAAATTACCCATCTGCTCACACAGCAAGACAATCAGATTCTACACAGCCAGCTCAAAACCTTAAACTTGGCTGCATGGCAAATCACCTAAGCAACCAGCCAGCTCCTCTCTCACAAGCTGTTGTGGATGTTATTCTGGAGGCCAGGAGGCCCAGCACCAGGAAAGAGCCTATTCAGACAAATGGAAAAGGTTTTGCGCCTGGAACCAAACTAAAGGCCAAAATACCCTTCAGCCTGACATACCTCAGATTCTGCAATATTTAACTGAGATGTTACACAAAGGACTTTCCTTTTCCTCTATTAAAATCCACGCCTCTGCTATTTCAGCTCACTACAACACGGATCCTCCTTTATTTTCACATCCACTACTAAGGCAGTTTCTCAGAGGGGCCAAAAACATTAGGCCTCCCAGGAGAGCACCAACACCTACTTGGACCTCAACTTTTTTCTGGAAAAACTTACGCTACCTCCTTTTGAGCCAGCTTTCTCAACTGATTTAAAGTTTATATCATGGAAGACTGCCCTGCTACTAGCAATTGCTTCAGCGAGAAGAGTTTCAGAGTTTCAGGCACTAATGGCAGTAGAGCCCTTCCTCATTTTTCATCAAGACAGAGTTTCTCTACGAACTAACCCCTCCTTTATGCCTAAGGTGGTATCCAGTGTGGCTCTAAATCAAACCATCCATTTACCCACCTTCTTTCCAAATCCACAGAACAAAGGAGAAAGACTCCTACATTCCTTGGACATTCACAGGCAACTACGTTACTACTTGGATAAAACTAAGGTTTTCAGAAAATCTGACCAACTTTTTGTATCCTATGCTACACCATCACAAGGAAAGGCCATCTCAAAACAGACCATTTCCAAATGGATAGGACATTGCATACGTTTTTGCTACACCCACCATGGAAAACCAGTTCCTGCTAGCATAAGGCCCCACTCTACCAGGGCAGCAGCTACATCTACAGCCTTCCTCAGGGGGGTGCCAGCCAAGGATATTCTGGAAGCTGCAACTTGGAGTTCAGTACACACCTTCACCAAACATTACCACTTACCACTTTACTCTGAGACTAGAGCTGGCTTCGCCACTGCAGTTTTGCAGGGCCTTCTAGCCTCCTCTAATCCTGTTTGACTCCACCTCCCATCCTTAGCTTTGGGATTCTACCCAAGTGTGATGACTGCAGCAGGGTAACACGATGAACATAGTACAGTTTTGTACCTACCATAAATGTAGATGTTCGAGTGTATACCCTGCTGCAGTCCAGGTTACCCTCCCTTCATCCCCTCTGACCTAACTAAGACCTTTCTATACCTTTACATCTGTTACAACCCTTGTGGTGTATTTGCTTATAACTGGAGGGATTTTGTGTTTATGCTACACTTTTTATTATTGGTACTATCTACTGACCACCATTTGGGAGGGGGCACCTGACATCTGGGGCAAGAAAAACTGAAGAAAATGGCGTCGGATGCCTCTCATATACCCCTGGCACACTGATGTCAGGGAAGAAGCGACAGCAACCGATGCCGGACCAAGACTTTGGAATTCGGGCCGACTGCGGGACCACCTGACGGCAGGATAACCCAATTGTGATGACTGCAGCAAGGGTATACACTCTAACATCTACATTTATGGTAGGTACAAAACTGTACTTTTCCTTAAGTCATGAAAAGGAAATGAGAGGCTTACCAGTCAGTAAGCAGGCTTTACCAAAATACTTAGAACAAATCTTTGTATGGTGCTATTTCAGCCCATTCCATTAGGACAGCAGTGGCATGAGCTGTATATCCAAAATGTCACTGTACAACATTTTTGGAAGGTACCACATGGTCTGCAGTTCTCATCTTCAGTAAATGCTTACATGATGGATGTGCAGCCTAGAGGTAGGGTTTTAGTATGGTCATGCTAGAGGAGACCCTGCAACTGCCTACTTCCCTTAGGTAAGATAGTACTGCTTGAGAATTTTCTCAGATGTTATGATTTAATGTTAGTGACTTTCTCCAAAGATGGTACAGTCGTAAGCATGCTTACCATAACAACAGAGCTTTGAGAACTGGTCACTGTAACATTAAAGTTACAATTCTTTCATCCCCATTCAGTGATGCTGCATAGTTAACTTTACATTTTAGTTGTTTATTTTAAAAGTTATTGTTTTAGAGTAATGTAGAATTTTATAATTAATGTATTTTGCCATAGTTATGGTTCCCTTTCGCGGAGCAAAGGAGTTTGAAAACCCGAAGAAAGCTCTTAGTGGTGCTGACTATACATATGTGCTTCATAAGCCTATGACGGTTCTATAGAACATTGGAACAGAGGTAGCTTAAGCCATCATTAGGAATTGAACCTCCTGATAAACTCTGATTAAATTCAAACTAGGTGGGATATTAGATTTATTTCTACAGTGAACATCTTTCAAATACTACCATTATGGTAACTATACTTAATTTTTATTTTCTTATTGCATAGATGATCTAACTGCAAAGACCCTTTTTAGCCACACCCCAGGCATCCTTACAAAATCTAGTTACACACAGACGTGTTTTACTGAGTTTGTTCATGTTGAAGGATTAAGGGATCCTTTGTAATCTACAAGGTGAAAAAAGTGGTATAGTTAAATGTTTTGTAGCTGAGGAGTTAGAGACTGGTATTTCATCTTATTTCTTACAGTCATTTTTTCTTAAGATAGTGGTTGTATAGGATGAAGACAATGGAAAAAGCTTGCTCTTTCATTTAGATATATGTAGCCTTTGGAAGGCAAGCTGAACTTAGCTTTTTTTTTCTGTGTGTTTTTAGGAATTGAAGGAATGTTCAGGTCGAGTATTTGTGGACTCCATGCCAGAGTTCTGCCTGCCTGAGGTGAGTTTTAGTTTAGGTAATGTTTGCTATGCAAAGGAAAGTGAATGAGTTAAATAAACGTCTTAAAAAAGCATTTCTGGTGAACTAAAAGCCATTTGGTCATGTACTTTTATCACAGATCATCGTTAAGTCATTCATTGTTTTGCTTGGAGTGTTTTACATGACTATATTTAATACAAAGCATGCATAAATTTTTAACTAGTCTAATTTTCATGTAGTGCAGCAAAATTGTATTCACTGTGTCATGTGGAGCACATTACCACAGCAATGCTTAAACAAAGTACGCTTACTACTTTAAATATTCAGGTTGAACTGTATAATTACAAAGTGTTAAAGGGATGTTCATCGTGCATACAGCTGCAGTCATTACAGATGGGTTATCCTGCCATCAGGCTGGTCCTCGGTCGGCCGAATTCCAAAGTCTAGGTCCGGCGTCGGTTGTCGTCGCTTCTTCCCTGACGTCAGAGCGGCAGGGGTATAAAAGAGGCAGCCGACGCCATTTTCTTCAGTCTTTCTTGCGCGGTACCCGAAGCAGAAGCAGTTCGCAAGTGCCGGTCGGCCAGCTCCTGAGATTTACAAAAGTATTTCAGCCGAAGTCTTCGTTAAAGCTAAGTACCCCATTAGGGAAACTTTTCTTGCCTCAGACCGATGTCAGACAAAGTTAATAATTGCATTTCTTGTGGGAAGCAAATACCGCATAAGGATTTCCACTCTCTCTGTATACCTTGCTTAGGCCCAGACCACAACGTCTCGGCCTGACATTTTTGTGCTAGGTTTAACAAGCGCACTATTAAGCGCCAGGCGGAGTTCGCCCATCATTATTTTGGCAAAAAAATGTAATTATATTATGTCGTCGGATATATCGACACCAGTTTTAAGCAAAAGACGCAAAGATAAGGACCGTCATCCGAGGTCCGCACCGAGTACTGAGACCACGCTTAGGCCGACTACCAGTTCTTCGGTTCTCAGCGAGGCACCTACGCAGCCCCTGAATACCGATGAAACTATTTTACCGGTGACTTCAGTACCCGAGGTCGCAGGCTCCTCGGTCTCCATTCCTACTGCAGATACCGACGCCACTCTTGGCGGGGAAACTCAAAATTTAGTCAGGCCTACCATTTCTGAAGGCGTCTTCAGGCCTTCCACCTTCTCTATTAAATCCTTCACTAAATCTAAAGCAGCCATGAAAACTAAAAAAACAGGGTCCTCAGACCTCCTCTCAAGGCCCCATGCCTAAAAAGCAGATGCTAAAAATGGCTGAGGATTTGATAACTCTCATCAGGGGTTGTCAACCCCCCTCTGACAAAAGACCCAGAGTGGAGGAAGACTACCCTTCCTCAGACCAGGCTTCTATTACCTCAGAACATTCTGAGGACCAGGATTGTGCCTTTTCCCCTTTCGAAGACTCTGATGCTGAGGAAGTCTATTCCCTCGGTCTCCCCCCCTGAGGATTACTCTTTTGGGGAAACCCTGCATACATTGAGGGAACACTTTCACTGGGAAGGCCAAGATTACTCAGATTCCAAGAAAAGGCTCAGGGAATTTCTACTGCTCCCCCAGCATAGGCCCCTGGCTATCCCTCCTGTTTTAGATATTTTGCATGATGTGTACACAGAAGCCAGCCTTAATCCAGATTCTTTTCCTCCAGCGCCTGTTAAACCAGACCGGTATTACCGGGTCCCTGATTCTCACCAGTTCCTTTATAAAAGCCATACTGCTGACCCAGAAACTATTTCACAGGGTCCCAAGGGAATAAAGGCCTCTACTGCTAAAAACCCTTTACCTTCAGAGAGAGATTCCAGAGCATTAGAAAGGTGGGGGAAAAAGGTGTATACATCTGCCACTTTAACCATGAGGGCATTAAACTGTCAATTCCATATGTTAAAGTACCAACAGTTTTTGTTATCTCAGTTGAAAAGCAAAATGACAGAAACAGAACAACCAGATTTGAAAGAGTTGCATGATTTGTTGCATGGTGCAGAGCAAGTGGGTAAACATACCTTGCAGTGTGGTTTTGATGCTTTAGAGGCCTCATGTAGAGCTGCTGTAACGGGTCTGTTATCGTGACATGCTTGGCTCAAAGAGCAAACCTTACCAGATCATGTCAAAGCAAAGTTATTAGATGCACCACTTCAAAAAGATGTATAGCTTGGTGTTAAAGCTGAGGAGGTACTAAAGAAAATGGAGGAAAAAGCAAAATCTATGCAAACAGTGAAAGATTTCCTGCAGGTACAACCTCCACGCTTCAGCAGAAACTGGCCTTCAAAAAATTGGTCCTTTCCAGCCACGGACAGACCTCAGAGGGGCAGATACAGACGCCCAAGGGGTAGAGGACAACCTCAAGGATCTTACAGAGCAAGACAGTGGCAAGCACCAACCCCAAGAGGTGGAGAAGATAGATCACAGTCATTTAGAAAACAGACACAATGACTTCCCCCTATGCCTGCCAAGCAAAGCTTTAATGGCAGCACCTTTGGACGGAAAACTGGCATTATTTTCAAAAAACTGGCATATTGTTACAAAAGACAAATGGATTCTGGACATTATAGACAGAGGCTACAGGTTCCACTTTCACACCCTTCCAAAAATGAGAAGCATGCCAAACCTGCCACAAAATCAAAGGGCAGAGGCACAAAGACAAATTTCTGCTCTCATGGATATGAAAGCGATTCAGGAGGTACCTGCAAAAGAACAAGGTCAAGGTTTTTATTCCAGACTATTCCTGGTACCAAGGAAAGACAAAGATTGGAGACCTATCTTAGAGCTATCCATCCTAAACACATATCTAGAGGTGCCAAAATTCAAGATGCTCACATTATAGCAGCTTCTTCCCATGCTGGGCAAGGAGTCTTGGCTGGTAACATTGGACCTCAAGGAGGCATACCTGCATGTCCCTATCAGACAAGATTGCAGAAGATACCTCAGATTTCTTGCAGGTTCAACCCATTACCAATTCTCTGCATTGCCCTTTGGCTTATCTACTGCGCCCAGAGTGTTTACGAAATGCCTGGCATCAGTAATTGCCTTCTGCAGACGACAAGGAATACAAATCTACCCATATCTGGACGACTGCCTGATCCAAGCGGACAGCAAGGACATTCTATTGCAGCATCTGGCTTTTGTAATAAAACTGTTAAACTTCCTGGGATACACAGTGAACAAAAAGGTATCAAAACAAATACCTTCTCAACAGATAATTTTCCTGGGTGCCAGCTTAAATACAACCACCCAGATGGCCTACCTCACGCCAGACAAACAAGGGCAACTGCTTTAATACTTCAGCAAAATGGCAACTTTCACCAGACTAACTGCAAGGAAAGTCCTGCAGGCTCTGGGATTCATGGCATCTTGCATCCTACTAATCCCATGTGCAAAGCTGCATATGAGGAAATTACAATGGTACCTAAAAAACTTAAGGTCTCAACACAGCCACAGCTTGGAAACAATTATACCACTCATTCCATGCCTTCAAAAGGAATTTTTGTGGTGGGCTCAAGCATGCCAAAGAAACACAGGTCTCCCTTTCTGTGTACCTCAAGCAACTCAAATCATCACAACGGATGCCTCAGACTACGCCTGGGGAGCACACATGGCAGATCAGTGCATTCAGGGAAAATGGTTCCAAAAAGAGAAGTACCTACACATCAACCAAAAGGAGATGCTAGCTGTGCAAAATGCTCTTATGACTTTCAAAGACCTACTGCAGCCAGGCCAGCTATTGATAAGGACAGACAACACCACAGTCATGTGGTACATAAACAAACAAGGGGGAACTCATTCATATCCCCCTGTGCAGCCAAGCCATGACCCTATGGAACACAGCACTGGAATTGCAAATTCAACTACAGGCACAATTCCTGCCAGGAAAGGAAAACACACTGGCAGACAACCTAAGCAGAAATATGACAGAGCCACACGAATGGAAGTTGCATCCTCAAGTTTTCTCAAAGATCACTCAGGCATGGGGACAGCCAGACATAGATCTATTTGCTACCCACAGAAATTACCAGTTGAAAAAATTTTGTTCAAGGACCTATCATCCACAGGCCTGGAAAGTGGACGCACTCTCTTTCAATTGGACAACATTGACAGTTTATGCCTTCCCGCCTCTTCCTCTACTGACCAAAGTTCTGTTAAAAGCCAGAGCAGAGAGGCCACAAATGATTCTCTTTGCTCCAGACTGGCCACGACAACATTGGTATCCACTTCTAAAGAGCCTGACACACTCCCCACCATGGATCCTACCTCTAGTACCTCTTCTGTTGTCCCAGCACAACTACAAAACCCTTCACAGCCAGCTCAAAACCCTAAGTCTAGCTGCATGGAGAATACCTTATTTTCCCAACAGACTCTCCTCTGCAAGGATGTGCAGGATGTCATCTTGGAGGCCAGAAGACCTTCTACTAGAAAAGCCTACTCCGCCAAATGGAAACAATTTTGTTCCTGGAATCAAGAAAAGGGCCAGAATCCTTGGGTAATAAATATACCTCAAATTTTACAGTACCTAGCTGAGATGTTAAACAGTGGCCTTTCCTTCTCCTCCATCAAGATCCACACTTCAGCCATTTCTGCACAATACAACACAGACTCTCCTTTATTCTCACATCCTCTATTAAGACAGTTCCTCAGAGAGGCAAAAAATATAAAACACCCAAGGAAACCACCAGTTCCAGCTTGGGACCTCAACTTCGTATTGGAAAAGCTGACCCTGCCTCCCTTTGAGCCGGCTTCTTCAGCAGAACTACAATACTTGTCATGGAAAACAGCCTTCCTTCTGGCTATCACCTCAGCACGCAGGGTTTCGGAACTGCAGGCCCTCATGGCTGTGCAACCATTCATCATTTTCCATCAGGACAGAGTTTCCTTACGAACCAACCCTACCTTCATGCCAAAGGTAGTATCCAGTGTAGCTTTGAATCAGACTATCCACTTACCTACCTTTTATCCAAATCCACAGAACAAAGGGGAGAGACTATTACATTCCTTGGACATTCCCAGACAACTTCATTATTACTTGGACAGAACAAAGCCATTCAGGAAATCTGAGCAATTCTTTGTGTCCTATGCTACAGGTGCTCAAGGAAAGGCTATTTCCAAACAGACAATTTCAAAATGGATAGCCCACTGCATACGCTTTTGTTATTCATTTCATGGAAAATCTGTGCCTGCATACATCAGATCCCACTCCACCAGAGCCACAGCTACCTCTGCAGCTTTCCTCAGGGGGGTCCCTACTAAGGACATTTTGGAAGCAGCTACTTGGAGCTCAGTGCACACTTTCTCCAAGCACTACCACCTTCCACTATACTCAAAATCTAGAACGACCTTTGCCACAGCAATCCTGCAGGGCATCCTCGCTCCTCCTAGTTCCACTTAGTGCCTACCACCCTTACTTAGCTTTGGGATTCTTCCCATCTGTAATGACTGCAGCTGTATGCACGGTGAACATAGTACAGTTTTGTACCTACCATAAATGTAGATGTTCGAGTGCTCATACAGCTGCAGTCCAGGCTACCCCCCCCCTCCGTCCCCTCTTAGGACAGGCCTTATGACAAACACCTCTATCATACAACCTATTTGGGGTATTCTTTTATGGTGTATTTGCTTGCAACTACTGTTTTTTGATTTATCTATATTGCATGTTTGCATAACGTTATGTTTTGCCTTCCTTCTGGGGGCACCTGACATCTGGGGCAAGAAAAACTGAAGAAAATGGCGTCGGCTGCCTCTTTTATACCCCTGCCGCTCTGACGTCAGGGAAGAAGTGACGACAACCGACGCCGGACCTAGACTTTGGAATTCGGCCGACCGAGGACCCGCCTGACGGCAGGATAACCCATCTGTAATGACTGCAACTGTATGAACACTCGAACATCTACATTTATGGTAGGTACAAAACTGTACTTTCCCTATCACAAGTGCTAGCTATGAAATTTGGCTGCCAAAACTCTTAAAAGATTAACTGTGATATCATGTCCTAAAGAATGAATTTAGAAAATTTATAGCTACACCAGTAATGCATTTTTAGAGGTTGATGTCTTTGATCCCCTGCATACTTTAAACATTGGATATGGGACCTCCACCTTCCTGCTTTCACTATACATATCAAGTCCAAAGTCATTGTACCTCAGAGGATGGTGAGTATTGTGAGATGCTACAGCCTTGAAAGTATGTAGTTTCTCACTGTCAAACTAAAACTTGCACTATTCTGATGATTGCAGTTGCAGTCCTCAGAGTTGCAACTGGTATGTGTTTAAAAAAAGGAACATTGCTAACAAGAGGCTGTTATTTTATTTTAATTATACTTGTATTTGTATATTTTTCTGTTGTATTACTAAATTGAGTGGGCATGTTTAGTGTTGTGTGTGGTGGCTTTCTTTAGTAAAGCTCACATTGTAAATTTCTAAATTTGAATTGCATTGTTTCATGATGCATGTTCCTGTAGGGCCCATCTAGCCTCATAACCTCTGTCAGTGTTGTGACTTTTATAATTTTCTTTACAGGAATGCACAAGGCTCCCAACTACCACCTACTGAGGATTCCAAGACAGTTTAGACTCAGGGCAAGGCATTACACCAGTTTCACAGACTTTCATAAAATGGTTAGGATTTTTTAGCTATTTTGTGGCTTACTAGCAGCTGACCATCAGATGTTCCCAGCACCTTTCATCAGTTGCCAGGTCTGCTGAACTCACTTACTTCCCCTGGATTGCCCCAACAATGTTCAAGCCACTGAGAAGATCAAGCTGCCTCAAGAAAGCATCGTATTGCTACCAACAGATTGTTTTACCTAATACTCCCCAGTGCTGTGCATACCCAGTAACATTCCAAGGTCGGGACATGCAATAGACATCAGTACTGGACTGGAACTGATGTCAGCAGGACACCACACCCACCCTCATGCAATACCATTCTGTTGTTTCCCCAGTCTTCACCAGGGGAATTGAACCATGAGTGTGTGCTCCATTTGTGAGCACCTTCTCCATGCCAAAATGGGCACACCTATCCTTCATATTGCCCCCAAGTGCCAGATCAGCTACTCAGACTCTAGGCACCTGGGTCATAGTCAGGGCTTTATTCCTGTGCTTCACAGGTGCAAATTTTAAATGGTTGTGATTTGGTGCTATGTCTTGCTCAAGTGCAAATTGTTTTAATTAACTTCTCCTCCTCCCCCCAACAAGGTCTTCACAGTTCTTTCCCCACTTTGTCTAATGTGTAGTGCTCTTCACTGTTCTCTGATATAGTTTCACACTGAGAAGTTTTTTTTCAGTTAAACAATTTAACATATGTTTATGCCTCTCTAACTGCCATTACTTATTCATTTCTGTGCTAATAAACAAAAATTATATGGTTGGAATGTAATAGCACTGCTGTGTGGTTTGTCTGAATGTAAACCGTACAGTTTTAAGGTACCACAGACTGCACATGGATACTTAATGGAGCAAAGAGCTGCTGCTCCTAAACTGAAGTCTCCTTTGGCAGCCAGTTTGAAAACTTTGCATTACTCTAATCTGAGTCCTCTAAGCCCAACTTGGGGATCAGAAATTTTCACCAGTTTTAAATATTCCTCCTCTTGGTAGGTGTTCTAGTCTTTCTGACTCCTATTTACTTGGCCTGATACACCCTAGTGATTGCATGTGCCTGGCTGTGTATGTAGCAGCAATTTGTGCACCTTCTTTCAGCTAGTAATGATGGACTTAGCAATGCTAATTGTTGCTCCCTGCTATGTATTTTTGAACTGTGGCTGATTGATTTTTCTGCTATACTGCATCCTTGCTCTGGTTGACTGTTTACTGCTCTGCTATACTGCAGCTTTGCTGTGATAATATCACACACTTTGCTGCATTGCTTCTACTTTTACTGTAGAATCTGAGCCGGATGTAGACTTCTCGAGTACTGTGTTATAGCTCCTGTGCCTATAGCACCTAACTTCTCTTGTAACATTTTCTGTACCCCATGAAATCTTAAAGACAGTTGTATATACAGCATTGGGATTACTCTGCTGTGGTATCCATGTGCCCACTTGTACAGTAATAATCTGTACTACATAAGTCACTGCATTGTAATATTTCTGCCCGCTGCTTAGACATTCTTAGGCTGTAGATGATTTGAATACAGTTGGCTTATCATTTTGTAGCATTTGCTGTATAACAATGTACCGCATTGTACGGCAGCGGGTTATCCTGTACTGAGCTATGCTGAGTAGAACTGTATTGTAATGTAGTGTATCATGCATTATATTGCATAGAGTTGCACTGTTTTGCACTTTCCTGTAACTGTTTTAACCATTCCCTTGTGTATCATACAGCTAGTGTGATGCACTATATGATGTTCTTCGTGTTTCACTGTTGCAGTCATAACTGTAGGGTGCTCCTGCCGGCAGGCAGCCCGAGGTCGGCCAGAATCCCAAAGTCTGGGTCCGGCGTCGGCTGTAAAAGTATCCTGACGTCAGTACCTGGTACATAGCCCTCAGCCGGCGCCATCTTCTCCAGTCTTTCTTGCCGTGCGGTGGAAAGCAGCTCAAAACGTTGGTTGGCGATTTTGAACAGCGTATTTGGTTGTTGTCGGTCGAAGTTCTTACTTCTCTTCTCAAAGCTAAGTACCCGTTGAATCTTTTTCTTGTTCCTCCGATGTCAGAAAAAGTTAATAATTGTATAGCGTGGGAAACAAATACCTCATAAAGATTTCCACTCTTACTGTCTACCTTGCTTAGGCCCTGACCACGACGTTTCTTGTTGTCTGTGCCAGGTTCAACTCTTGTACTATCAAGCGAGGTACGATTGGGCTTTAAATTATTTTGGCAGACGCTTCAATTATAGAATGTCGTCGGACACTACCGGAGTTCAAAAGAAGCGCAAAGATAAAGACAGGCCTCCGAGGTCCAAACAGGACTCGTTGCAACTGGAGCCAGCGTCCGGTTCGCTGTCGCCAGTGAGGCGCTTTTGCAGCCCTGTTGTTCGCCACTTCTGAACCGATGGCCGATACGGACTCCCATGGGGAGCCATCAAGGCCCACTATTTTAACTGCTGCAGGACCTTCGGACGTCGCTCCTTCAGATGGGTCCGAACCGCTGTGCAGGTACCGGCTTCTGAGGGGGTTTTCAGGCCTACTCACATCACTATTTCAAAGGCAAAGACAAAGACTCCTGCTAAGTCTAAAGTTCCAGCTCAAGCTGCTTCTGAATCCACTCCCAGGACACAAAACAATTATTGAGGATGGCTGAAGATTTGCTTACAATGATTAGGGGTTCTCACCCTCCTGAGAAAAGGCCTCGACAGGATGTTACTCTGGATTCCTCTGACCAGGCTTCTGTATCTTCTGTTTCTTCCTCTGATCAGGACTATTCCTTTCCCCTTATGAGGATTCGGATGCTGAGGATTCTTTGCCTCGGCCTCTCCGCCTGAGGATTTTTCTTTGGGGAAACCTTGCATGAGATGAGGGAACATTTTCATTGGGAAGGACAGGAATATTCTGCTTCCAAAAGAGGCTTAGAGAATTTCTTCTTCTGCCTCAGCATAGGCCTTTAGCTATCCCTCCTGTCTTGGACATTGTAGATGATGCTTTTACTGAGGCTAATTTGAATCCTGATTCCATGCCTCCTGCTCCTTCTAAGCCTGATAGATTTTATAGGGTTCCTGACTCTCATTTATTTTATTTAGAAACCCTTCTGGATCCTGAAACTATTTCTCAGGGCTCTAAGGCTGCTAAGGTTGCTACTTCTAAAATCCTATTCCCTCTGAGAAGGATTCTCGTGCTTTAGACAGGTGGGGAAAAAGGTATATACTTCTGCTACCCTGTCTGTAAGGGCTTTAAATTGCCAGTTTCATATGTTTAAATATCAGCAATTTCTTTTGTCTGTTTTAAAGCAAAAGCTTGCTTCCCTTCCTGCTTGTGCAGAGGATAAGGAACTTCAGGATGTTTTGCATGCTACTGAACAGGTTAACAAGCATAGCTTACATTGTGGTTTTGATGCTTTGGATGCTTCTTGCAGGGCTGCTGCCTCTGGTACTGTGATTAGGAGACATGCCTGGCTTCGTGAACAAAGTTTACCTGAACAGGTTAAGGCTAAGTTATTAGATGCCCCTGTTCAACAAGATGTTCTTTTTGGTTCTAAGGCTGAGGAAGGTTATTAAAAAGATGGAAGAAAAGGCAAAGTCCATGCAGACTGGATTTCTTGCAAGTTCAGCCTCCTAGATTTTCTAGGAATTGGCCCTCTAAAAATTGGTCCTTTCCCACGTCTGACAGGCCTCAAAGGGGAAGATATAGGCGCTCAGAGGTCGTGGTCAAGGCCAGACCTCTTACAGATCTAGACAATGGGCTGCTTCTTCACCTAGAAGGGGAGAAGACAGATCCCAATCTCAAAGAAAGCAAACTCAATGACTCTCGGTTGGGCTTCAGGACCCCTTTACCTGGACGCCCCTCTCGGAGGAAAACTGTCTCTTTTTTACAGAAATTGGACTCATATTACCCAGGACAGATGGGTATTGGACGTGATTTTAAAAGGTTACAAGTTCCACTTTCACACTTTGCCAAGGACTCACGGTTGGCCAGATCTGCCAAAACTTCAATGGTCAGAGGCCTTAACTCAAGTGGATGCTCTTCTGGCCATGAGAGCCATAGAGCCTGTTCCACTCTCGGAAATGGGAAAAGGGTTTTATTCAAGGCTGTTTCTGGTTCCCAGAAAACAAAACTCATGGAGACCTATTCTGGACCTTTCTGTGTTAAACACCTTTTTGGAAATTCCAAAGTTCAAGATGCTTACTCTGCAACAGCTAATTCCAATGCTCTCTCAGGACGCCTGGATGGTGACATTGGACTTAAAGGAAGCCTATTTACATATTCCCATCAGGCAAGAAGGCAGGAAGTTCCTCAGGTTCAAGGCAGGTTCGAGGCACTTTCAATTCTCTGTTCTGCCCTTTGGTTTATCTACTGCGCTCAGAGTCTTCACCAAGTGCCTGGCACCAGTAGTGGCTTACTGCAGACTGCAGACTTCAGGGGATCCAGATTTACCCCTATTTGGACGACTGCCTTATTCAGGCAGACAGCAAAGATCTTCTGCTTCAACATCTGGACTTTGTTCAACGTCTTCTCTTACTACTGGGATTCTCAGTGAACATAAAAAAGTCACATTTGATCCCTTCTCAACAAATGGTATTCTTGGGAGCCCTCTTAAATACAACCTTACAAAGGGCCTACCTCACTCCAGAAAAACAAACTCTACTTTCAACACCTTGGCAACTCTATCTCAGCTCACTGCAAGGAAATTCCTGCAGGCTCTGGGCTACATGGCTTCCTGCATTCTGTTGATTCCAAACGCAAGGCTTCACATGAGAAAGCTTCAATGGTATCTGAAAAGTGTATGGTCACAGCATTACCACGATCTGGATATTCTGATTCCTCTGATCCCCTGCCTCCAGAAGGAGTTCCTCTGGTGGTCCAGGGCATGCACTTTAAACGAAGGAAAACCTTTTCGTCTCCCTCAACCTACTCAAATCCTAACCACGGACGCCTCGGATTATGCTTGGGGAGCACACTTTCTAGACAATTGCCAGCAGGGAACCTGGACAAAGGACCATCTTCACTGGCACATCAATCTGAAGGAAATGTTGGCAGTTCAAAATGCCTTTTTAGCCTTCAAAAACCTTTTACAACCAGGGCCTCTGCTAATTCGCACAGACAACACCATGGTCATGTGGTACATCAACAAGCAGGGGGGTTCCCATTCATACCCCCTTTGCAGACTAGCTATGGGTTTATGGGATACAGCTCTAAAGTTGAATATGCATCTCCAGGCTCAATTCATTCCAGGGAAACAGAATCTCTTAGCAGACAGCCTAAGCAGAAACATTTCAGATCCTCACGAATGGATGCTAGACACCAACTTGTTCAACAGGATTACTGCAGTTTGGGGATGTCCTCAGATAGATCTGTTTACATCCCATCTCAATCATCAGCTGCCTCGCTTTTGCACCAGGTCCTTCCACAAAACAGCATGGAGAGTGGATGCCCTGTCCTTCAGCTGGAGAAGCCTTTCAGCATATGCCTTCCCTCCTCCTCCTCTACTGCCTCGGGTACTACTGAAGATAAAACAGGACAAGCCCAAGTTCCTCATCTTGATTGCTCCAAATTGGCCTCGACAGTTTTGGTATCCAACCTTAAAGCTCCTGTTCTCGGGGCCTCCTTGGATTCTCCCACTGAACCCTTCTTCTGTCCCAGCATCAGGGTCAGTTACTACATTCCAATCTCAAGACCCTTTGCCTGGCAGCTTGGCTCTTCAAAGGAATTTGATTTCCTCTAGTCTTCCCAAACAAGTTTTGGATGTTCTTTTGGAAGCTAGACGGCCTAGCACTAGGAAATCCTATGCCACTAAATGGAAGAGGTTTTCTATTTGGATGCAGGACCGAGGCTCTGATCCTCAGGTTCCTGATCTCTCTTCTATTTTGCTTTACCTTTCGAACTTTTATCTAAAGGACTTTCCTTTTCTTCCATTAAGATTCATGCTTCTGCTATCTCTGCATTTCAGTTCTGATCCTCCTGTTTTTCACATCCTTTGGTGAAGCAGTTCTTGAGAGGGGCTAAAAATTTGCCTCCAAGGACCCCTCCTGTCCCTGCCTGGGATCTTAATTATGTTTTAGAAAAACTTACTTTGCCTCCTTTTGAGCCTGCTGCATCTTCAGATATTAAGTTTCTATCCTGGAAGACTGTTCTTTTGTTAGCATTGACCTCTGCCAGAAGGGTCTCAGAGTTGCAAGCTCTCATGGCTGTGGAACCATACCTTATTTTCCATCAGGACAGAGTATCCTTGAGGACCAATCCTACTTTCATGCCTAAGGTGATTTCGAAAGTGGCTCTAAATCAGACAATTCACCTTCCTACTTTCTTTCCAAATCCTCAAAATAAAGGGAAAGGATTTTGCATTCATTGGATGTGCACAGACAGTTACGATTTTACTTGGACAAGACTAAAGATTTCAGAAAGTCTAACCAATTGTTTGTTTCCTTTGCCTCCAGTTCTCTGGGAAAACCTATTTCTAAACAAACTATTTCCAAATGGATTGCTTATGGAATCAGATTTTGTTACACTCATCATGGGAAACAGTTTCCAGGGACCATTAGAAGTCATTCTACTAGAGCAGCTGCTACTTCTACAGCTTTCCTCAGAGGAGTCCCTACCAAGGATATCTTGGAAGCTGCCACTTGGAGTTCTGTGCATACTTTTCCAAGCACTACAATCTCCCTTGTTTTCTAAGTCTAGGGCAGGCTTTGCCTCTGCTGTCTTGCAGGGTATTCTTGCCTCCCTTCTTCTATCTAAAGCCTCCTCCCC
The DNA here is from genome assembly GCF_019279795.1 of Protopterus annectens. Taxonomy (NCBI): domain Eukaryota; kingdom Metazoa; phylum Chordata; order Ceratodontiformes; family Protopteridae; genus Protopterus; species Protopterus annectens. The sequence goes on along the minus strand of NC_056729.1, from coordinate 1,188,429,509 downwards.
TCTACACTGCTTTGGGATTCCACCCTACAGTTATGACTGCAACAGTGAAACACGAAGAACATAGTACAGTTGTGTACACCTACCATAAATGTAGATGTTCGAGTGTCTTCACTGTTGCAGTCGGGCTCTCCCTCCTATCCCCTCTTTTTCTCTTATTTGTGGTGTATTTGTGTTTCCTTGTTGGATTCATTTTTGATTTGTTGGGGACTTCTGACATCTAGGGCAAGAAAGGCTGGAGAAGATGGCGTCGGCTGAGGGCTATGTACCAAGGCGTACTGACGTCAGGATACTAACTTTTACAGCCGACGCCGGACCCAGACTTTGGGATTCTGGCCGACCTCGGGCTGCCTGCCGGCAGGAGCACCCTACAGTTATGACTGCAACAGTGAAGACACTCTAACATCTACATTTACGGTAGGTGTACACAACTGTACTTTTTTGCACCATCTGTACTGCTTCACCTTCCCTTTATATGTCCTACAGCTCTTCCCTCATCCTCTTGTAGATAAACTGTAGGTCATCAAATTCCTAACATATTTGCCATGTGATAGGTGTGCTTAGTATGTCTGTGCCTAATCTGCTGCTAGCCTTCTAGCACTGGGCATCCTGAGACTGTGTATAAACTGCCATATGCATACTGATAACTGTTTGGTGTTACCACATAACAAGTCCACACGTGAGAAGTTTAAATACTTACTTCATCTGGAGGCAAAGCTGTCACTCAGACTGGTTATCAGTACCTATAACAACACACCTGCACACTGCAGGACAGACATAAAACCTTCTTATGCTGATAGCTCCAAAAACCACTTCCAAAAACACAGATTCCTAATAGGAAGACACCTACAAGTCCAACAAAATTATAGGCAGGTTACTTTATAAATGCTCCATATCTCAAACCTAGAACAAACTGCCATCTAACATATGACATGTCCAGTCTTTGCTCCTCTTCAAAAAAGAACTGAAAAAATACCTAGCCAACTCTCCCTCCTGCAACTGCCACCACCCCACCTAATCTCCCACTACCGCACCAGAACTATTCCCTTTTATGCTCAACTTCTGAGAGACTTGCTTGGCTACAAACATCTGCATTAGAACCTGAAGTTAAGTACAACTTGCAGTAGTGTATTTTAGTCTTCTGTTAAGTACAAACTTGCAGTTTTAAAAGTACTGTATTTTCGTTTTTTCTGTTTCCTAATTGTGTGTTTCATTGAACAGTGTGCTGTGTGTCTCTCTGCAGTTAGTTCCCCACCCACCCTCCTTGTTCCTGTGTTGGTAGCTCTGGAATTGCCCGCCCCTCCTGTAAGTTTGTATTAGAACACTCCTCCTGGGTCCATCTCATTTGCTCACTTAACCGAGTACAGTGAGATCATATTCTGAGTCTAGTGTTCACTTGACTTAATACAGAGAGAAGATTTGAGAAGGCCAATCCACTTAGGTTCTTCCTTCCTCTCTCCTTGCACTTAAAAAAAAAAAAATTGCACTTTATTCATCTGCTTTTACTGTATTTGTGTTTCCTCCTACTTTATTTTGCTTTTCTTAAAAGTACTCAATTTTATTTATTCTGCTGCATTTATTACTGCGTGGTAGTAGCCTGATTAAATTGTAACTGTTAGTCTAAGTCGTTTGGTTTAAGCACTTGGGCTTCATACCAGTTGTTTTACATTAAGAAAGTTTGTGGTCTTCACTGTTGTGGCAGGACAGGTAGCTTACATCTTTCTAAGCTGGGAATTGCTGATTTGAATGCCCAGTGTCTGCTATTCTAAAAGTGTATTAGTTCTGGCTTAAGCACTTGGGCTTCAGGCCAGTTATTGTACATTAAGAGGATTGTGGTCTGCACTCTTGTGGGAGGCGAGGCTGGATTCTGCCCTTCCACGCTGGGAATTTCTGGTCACAGGCTTATTGTGCCTGCTTATTTGAATTGTTTCTTTCTGAAATTGGTGCACCTTGTTGCTGTAGCATAGATCAGATTCAGGCCTGCTGAATCTAGCTTTGTTTGTATAACTTGAGCACTGATCCAGGCCATCTTTTTTGTAGAAGGTTTCCCTGCACCCTAGTAGCAGGAGTGTGCAGTTAGAACTTGTCTGATTGAAGACTGCTGGAACACAGGGCTCAGTTTTGAGCTTTTTTTCTGGTTAATTGGGTAACTTGTTTAAATAATTTTTTTCGTTTTCTATTGTTTATATATATATATATATATATATATATATATATATATATATGTATATATATATATATATATATATGGGTTTACGTGATATGGCTGAAATTTCAAAATGTCGACTTTCATATGGCCGAGACCATATGATCGACATTTGAAATCTCGTCCATACAAGTAAAACACAAACTTATCTTAATGCTGCCCCCCTGCAACCTCCATGGGGGGGCTTCGCCCCCCATAACTTAAATATACCAACTCAGAGATCGCACTACAGTGCGAAAGTGGAAATCTTTCCAGTCCGCACTGTAGCGTGATGCCTGTTCCCCATGGTCGACATTTCAAATGTCGATCATATGGTCTCGGCCATATGAATGTCTGCATTTTGAAATGTCGACCATTAGAAGGGGACCCATATATATATATATATATATATATATATATATATATATATATATATATATATATATATATATATATATAAAATTGCCCTTTATTCATCTGCTTTTACTGTATTTGTGTTTCTTCCTACTTTATTACTAGAGGCATTGACTACAACTGTGATCTGCGATATATAGCAATAAGTATCCTTTTCTGTGCATTTAAAGTGTTTTTTTGATTGCATCTGCTTTATTTTCTGAAAGAATATATATATATATATATATATATATGTATATATACTTGTTTCCTGCCTTTCTAAGCTAGTATAGTCCAGTTTTCAGATTAGTGCTGAATTCAGGGCTGTGTTACAAATCTCTGTGTTTGCCCATACCTTACTTGGATAGAAGGAAGTTTCTCTGTTCACCTGTGAGAGAGGGGAGCTTTGAGCAGACTATCCGTCCCTGGAGGAGTGGTTTCAGCCCAGAAATTAGTAGTTTATTGGCCATTTTGGGCTAATTTCTATCTCTTTCATTTCCCTGCTATAAATACCGCATTTGCCCAGTTTTGTGCGCCAGGTAGCTAGGGTAAAACTATTCCCTGCTCCACAAAGTCTCCTCTTCAATTTTTCCCTTGGAAGTAGACAAACTTTCAACTTAAGCACTCAAGCCATTCATTTCTCAGCCTGGCGCTTGTTCAAAACTTATAGCAACCACTTATAAACCCTAGCACTAGACCCTCCTGTACTGTACAGAAGGACAAGGCCCTCTATTCGAACTTACCAGCCATCCAGTAAAACAGTTCACACAGTTCACTGTACCTATCCAGGCATGTCCAAAGGGCAGTTTCAGGTGTACTCTCCAGTCCAACTGCTGAATCTGGGCATTTTGAGGCAATGTTACAACTGCCTCATGTACACAGACAACCCTCTCCTCCTACCACCAAACACTAATACATGCAAGAGATGCAATTATACAGCCAAACTGGAGGCTAAGCTCTCTCAACCCAAGACTGGATCAGACAGTCAAGAGGAGAAGGGAAATACTTGCATCACACCACCAATCTTACATAGACCCATTAAACCAGCACCAGCAAAAAACACACAAATACATGAAAACATACTCGGAGGCCCTAAATAAAAATCTGCAAAACCAACAGAGACCTCCAAAGCAAACAAACCAGCAACCCCCACCCCCCAACACAAACCATGAAACACTTCACAAAACCAGTGTGCCATGCAATCACAGCGCTTACGGCAAAATAACATACCCAACATACTATTTATAGGTGACTCTATAGTCAGGCACACTGACGTCCCACTTACTAGGCTGAATAAGGAGAAGGTTACTGTTAGCTGCCTGGCGGGTGCCAGGATCCGCCACATAACACGAGCACTCGGGTCACTCCAGAACAAGTACAAATATAACTCTATCATTGTCCATGTTGGTGTGAATGACTACATGAAAAGGGACATGTAAGAGCTCTCTGATCATGTAGCCCAGGCCGGTATGACCCTGACCCTGAGTAGCAGCCTGCCCTCACCAAGAATGATACCACAGTATAAAGAAAAATACTCAATTTCAACAATTGGCTAAGTTTCTGGTGTCATTCAAAGGGGATCCAGTGTCTGTCCCCCTGGGATGACATGCTCGACAAGCCACACTGCTTCGCTAGAGACAGCTTGCACCTGTCACCCTTAGACTTTCGAATACTGGCCAAGGCTCTTGCCACCCCCATAGTGCCTTTTTTAGGCAAGGCTCAAAAGACAAACCCACCACCGTAAATAGCACAAGTAACAAAAAAACTGCGGGTAATGCTACTCGGTGCCAGAAGTCTAAACCTCAAAATGCAAGCACTCGAGGCACTCCTCAGTATGGAGAAAATCGATATATGTGCAGTAACAGAAACCTGGTTTAAGGCTCCAGAGAGCACCCCAGCACTACCAGGCTACAACTCATACCATACATTTCGGCCACAGAACCCAAACCGAAATACAAAAGGCGGGGGCGTATTCATATTCATCAAGGATACCCACATTTCCTGGTTAGTGGCACAGCACGATGCTTCAGAGATCATCCACATGCAACTAACAACGGGCAAAACTGCAATTCAAATTGTAGCTTGCTACAGATCACCTACCATGTTCCAGGACCCCCATTCCACGTTTCTGGAAACACTGGGAAACATAAAGGTCCTACCAAACACCCTTATGTTGGGTGATTTCAATTACCCAAACATTAACTGGGAGAACTACTCAAGTACTAACTCCGTTGTCCAACATTTCCTAGAATTTATAAATTCAAACGCCCTGATTCAACTGGTCAACACTCCCACCAGAGGTGACAACATATTGGACCTGGTCATCACCAACATGGGCGACCGGTGTTCCACACCGGAGGTCAACCCCTCGCTGGTTAGATCTGACCATAAATAAATCACTTTGGATATCCACATTCCACTCCCAGCCCGGACAAAGAAACCACCGTGAAAAACTTTTCAAAAGCAAACGTCACGTTACTTAAGACCGAGGTGGAAAGTTTCAAAGCACCCATGCTCAAAGATAACGCTGTCCAAGCTGCAAAATCCTGTATTAATGCATTCTACGGGCACCTACAAAAATGCTTGGACTGTGCCATCCCAAGCAAAACCAAGACCCACTCCTCCAAGAAAAGGAAACCAGTCTGGTGGACTCCTGCCATAAACAAGCTATGCAATAGAAGGAGGTAACTATTACAGAAAAGAGTAAAATACCAAGAAGGGAAGACATCCCTGATCAGTATCAGGAAGAAATTATGACCCCTAATAAAATCATCCAAGGCGAGCTTTGAAAGAAAAATTGCCAAGGATTCCAAAGATAACCACAAGGCATTCTTTAGCTATGTCAAGAATCTAAGTGGCAATGCTCAGATCTGCTCGGAGTTAGTGCAGAGTGGCGCAAAAATACACTGAACCAACCAAGATTGCCAACAACCTGGCAGACAGGTTCAGAGCAAACTTCACCCCAAAAGGGCCCATAACCATACCAGAAGAATGTAGAGTCCCTGAAATCACAGGCACTCAGGTTAAAACAGCCCTCTCCAAAGCCAAAAACACAGTGTCAGTGGGACTGGACGGTGTCCCAGGCTGCGTCCTACATGAGCTCAAAGATGAACTAACCCCTCACCTAAACACACTGTTTAAACTCAGCCTCTCCACAGGCTACGTACCCATAGAGTGGCGCACAGCGATGGTTATTCCGCTCCACAAAGGTGGAACCACAACAGACCCCGGGAACTATCGCCCTATTAGCCTGACTAGCTTGGTCTGCAAGGCTGTGGAGCGCATCATCGTGGAACTCATTAACAGAGACATTGGGAACCTCCAAACACTACACCCTACCCAGTTCGGGGCAGATCATGCCTCTTAAACCTGGTGGACTTCTTTGAGACAGTTACCAAGGCTATAGACGAGAGAAAGGTGGTACACACAGCCTACCAAGACCTCGATAAGGCCTTGGACACCATTCCCCATTCTGGTATTATAGACAAGCTCACCAGCCTGAACATAAACCCCTACGTCACAAGATGGTTTGCCAACTGGCTCACGGATAGAACCCACATGGTGAGAGTTGCAGGAGCTAGGTCCGACTCTAAACCGGTTACAAGTGGCATTCCCCAGGACTCAGTCCTAGGACCCCTCCTGTTCGGCATATACTTCTCAGAGGTACAGACAAACACAGGATAACTATGGCTGACCAAATTCGCAGACGACTGCAAACTAGGAGCTATAATTGACTCTCTGGCTGGCACAGACATCCTCCAAAAGGGTCTCACTGAGACAGATACCTGGTGTCAAAATCATGGCCTCATGCTAAATGCCAATAGTCATCCCCTTTGGAAAAAACCAAAGTACCCACAAACTACCACGTAGGTGGTAGTCCCCTAAACATGGAAGACGTAATACGGGATCTGGGGACACAAGTAGATAGTAATCTCGTCTTTGATAATCACATTGCGAGAGTGGTTAGAAAATCCTTCTATGTGGCCCACCTAATCAGAAAAGGGTTCACATCCAGATCAAAAGAGGTCATTGTGCCCCTCTCCTCATCACTCATCAGACCCATCAATAGAATACAACACCCCATTTGGGATGTACCTTACAAGACACCTGCAACAGCTGGAAAGACCACAGAAGTACCTCACCAAGATTATTACTGGCCTCAAGCAGATGCCCTATGCAGCTGTACTCGGTTGCATACCGCCTACTCAGAGGTGATCTCTGCCAGACATACAAGGCCATGTCCAACCCAGAATTGATGGACATGCTCCACCTAAAGAAAACCTTATCCCCTCGAGCCACATGCTCTAGGGATCTAAACCTCACCACAACAATAAATAGGACATGCTGGAGGGATAGATTCCTGTCCAAGAGACTTCCCATGCTTTGGAATAAGATTCCAATTTACATTAGGCAGAGCTCCTCGCTAACGCTCTTCAAAAGAAACCTTGACGAGTGGATGGGAAACAGAAAGTTTACCCCGGGGATCACTTCAGTGGCTCTGCTGGACAGAGGCACAGGGAACTAATCTAAGTGGGCGACGAAAGCCAACACATTCTGGCTAGGTTTATAAATGGTTTCAGGCAGATAGCCTAGTACCTTCCTATAAACCTTCATATATTATATATACATACAGTCCTGTATATCTGTAGCTACACCACTGAGCACTCTTAAAGGCTAAACTTTCCCCCCTGTTTTACTTATTTCCTTGGCCACCCCAACTCTTTCCTCCTCATTTCCTTCTTTACACTCTATCTTACTTTACCACCTCTCCTTCCACTCCACCCACTATAACCAACACAACTGCCACTCCTTGCTATTCTCTCTCTCTTCAATTATTCTTCACTGTTCACTCCCCTTCACTTACTATTCCTCTATTTTGTTCCACCAACTCGACCTCTATCATTTTGTTGTTGTACATGCACACAAAATGTGTACCTTTAATGATTTCTACAAGGCAGTAATGTTGTTCCTCACATGTCTCTCTATTTCCTTTATAATAACGTAGCACCAACCCTTGGTTTCCACTTTCTGGTCATCAATTTTTTGGCTGAGAAGAAGGCATTTATTAATTTTAATTTTGTTATGTCCTAACATTCTTGCTCTTGTCTTCCAGTTTAATAGCATCCTCTCTTTAGTTACGACGTCTACTTGTTCATAGGTTGGTAGTAGGCTATCGGCCCTATAGCCTATACAAGCCTAGCCATAACAATTCCCTGGATATTTCTTCCTACGATATTTACTTCCCTGGACCCCTGTCTAGCAGGGCGACTGACGTGATCCCCAGGGTGAATTTCCTGTCTCCCATCCAGTCGTCAAGGTTCCTTTTGAAGAGGGCCAATGAGGCACTCTGTTTGACTTGTTCCAGAGTATGGGGAGTCTCTGGGTCAGGAACCTATCCCTCTAGCATGTTTTGTTCATTGTGATGACTAGGTTTAGATCTCTGGAGCATGTGGCTCTGAGAGATTGAGATTTCTTTAAGTGGAGCATGTCCAACAGCTCAGGGTTTGACATGGCCTTGTATGTTAAGCAGAGATTGCCTCTGAGTAGACGATATGCCACAGAGTATATGTTTACCCAGCATTTGCCCTAGAGCATTTTGCAATGCGTCTTCAAACCCCATAAACTCAGCACAGTAAAAACATACTTCCACTTCCCCTCTCCCACCCCATACACATCCAACAGTTACTCTGAACCAGAGTGGGAGGATCATTTGCCATTTGCTCAGGGTATAAAAATATGTATACAAACATTTCCACGCAGATATCCAAAAGCATCTTGGTTTAGTCACATTTTGAAGCCCTGCAAAACTCCCTCATTGATCATTAATGGTTTGTCCAGGCAGTCTTTTCTTCCAATCCAAGTGGCTTTGATTGATTCTTATAATTAGTGCATGTTGTTCTGTATGGTTCTTTAATTGTAATTGTAGGAGCTCTACTTATGATTCCCTTTTGTAGCCTTATCTGTTCATAGTTCCACCAAATGTTTCACTAGGAGGAAACCACTCACTTGTCACATTTTTTTTCCTGTCTTTCTCTCACTCACTCACTCTCTGTTCCATATTCTATTATTTTTTTGTACTGGTACCTAACCCCATCATGTAATCCAAAACCCATTTCTGTCTGTATTAGTAGACAGTTGCCTTTTATATGACAAGTGAAAAAAAATTTAACCTTCACTTTCAACGCTTTACCAGATAAAAATCGGAAACAAATCTTTTCAAGCCATTTAAATAAAAAATGCACCAATTTTCCTAATTGTTTTTGCTTGTGAAATAGCAAAAAAGAAAAAAAGGTGGGGTTATTTCATTTTTTATACTTTCCTCAAAAAATCTCTTGTGTTGTCAGGCTATTAAAGCTGTTGTAAATATCCACCATTTTAGTATAAGTGGTACTGATAAGGCTAGAAATGCATCTTTTGCAAAATGTACTACTAAACAGACTTTCTAGTGGGAATTTTTTTTCATTCACCTGCTGTGTGTTAATACAACTGAATTTTTTCAGGAAACTTTATTGCAGCAGGAAGCATATTCAGTCACTGCACCCACACCTTTATCTTGAGCAGTTGCTTGAGCTAGTAGTCTTCTGAAGTCCTTGGAATCCAGCCCCCCCCCGATAGAAATTATCATAAGTGTTGTTTGCCTTTGTAGGGTTTAGCTTTTATTTTTAACAACATTCTGAGCTCACCTCTGACCTGGATTCCACCCTCTGAACTTGGTTCTAGTCCACTTAGCATTGGAAATGTGTTTTACCTCAATTTTTTTGTTTTTAATTTTAAACGTTTTTGGTTAGGGACAGTTAGAAAAGAATTCCTTTTCCATTCACTGATTGAAATTGATATAAATCTAACTGATGAGTATGAGGAGTTGAGAAATATTTCTTATACAACTACAAGCGGAGTTTTCCCACCCACTCCTTCCATATTGCATTTTTAAATTTGATAGCTTTTAAGCTGGCTGTCCCTATTGCAAATTTGACTTTCCAAGTTCCTGTTAGTCTCATTTCATCTGGTCATTCTACTGGGCACTGAAAGATCCATATGAAATGACCGATAAATTTAGCTCTAACTTTATCCCTCTGTCTGTCTCTCAAGGTATACATGAAACTGGCTCACATTCAGCTATTACACAAAACCAAGTCTTAAAAGCACTATATCAAAAGCTAAAAATACTTCATCTATGGGTCCTGACAATATCCCTGGATGCATCTTAAATAGCATGAAGCACGATTTAGCAACACCCCCTAGTAACTCTGTCCAGTGTCAGCCTCCACACAGGTATTGTACAAAGTAAATGGAGAACAGCTGTAGTCATTCCCCTGCAAACGGGAGGACCTTCCACAGACCTATAATTCTGACTAGCCTCTTATGCAAAGCCATGAAAAGACTTATGGAACTAATCATTCAGGACATGCGGAACCTCCAAACACTGAATCTCTGGATTTGTCAAGGGCAGGTCAGGCTTACTCAGCCTGGTGGAATTTTTTGAAAAGGTCACCAAAGCAATGGATGAAGGTAAAACATACCTTAATCTGACCTGGAATGCTCACAGAGATAACCTTACTAAAGGGATACAAGTCCTGAACAACATGTCCTACATTGGATCAACTCAAAGCCCTGTCTCTGTATTCCATATCTTACAGACTGCTAAGAGGAGATCCATATCTGGCATACAGTGCGTCATCCATCTCATTACTGATGGATTTAATGCAAATCAGCAAGTCAAATGTCATCAGCTGTACTCAGTCTAGGGCTCTAAATCCCTTCTGCAAAATCAACAGAATGGTACAGAGGAGCAAGTATATCTTGCAGAGGATACAGCTGTTATAGAATAGACTCCTTATCCACATAAAACAAAGCTAATCACTGGCCATATTCTGGCACAGTTTAGTTCTATGGATAAGAAACAGGAGTGCCACCTGTATTACTAATGGACAGCGATAGCCCCTAAATGCTTAATCTGATGCATTGATCTCTTCAAATTATCTATGGTATGGTCCCAGTTATTCTCATTAGGGGTAATATAATTATCGACCATAGGATGGGTAAGGCTAGTCTATAACCAAATAGGATAGGTTATTTTGAACACAAAAAGGGAAATTGGCTAGGCTTAAAATGGTCCACATATTCCGACAGCTTAGTGCTTGCTTATGAACCTAACAACTGGGAAGGCTATTCTTTTAGTTTCTTAAAGCTTGAGTTAGTTTCCGTTTCATATCATCTCAGTCATTGAGTGCACACTGCAGTACTCAAGTATTAATCTCTCTTTTTTTCCATCTTACTTTTAAAATCTGTAACATCTAGAACTAAATTACCAATTACTATCAAACCTATGAATTGCTTCTCAGGAATCAGCTTGGTGTTATTGCTTCTGTTCTGCCTCTGTTGGTAGAAGAAGCAGAGGGACATTATTATCAATCACTGGAAAGCCTGAAAATTGTTTCTTAAGAGCCAGCTCGTGATTAATGCGACAGTTCTTTACTGCTGGTGGAGAAGGAGCAGAGGGACATTGGCTCCTACTAGTCTTTGACTGGGAAGTGTGTATGGTATTTCATTGAGTGGTTTGGTTGCAGTTTTTCTGAGAACCCTTCAGTGCCTTTTGTTTTCACACAACATAGTTCAGCAGAGAATAATAATCTTATTTATTACAAAGAATACACGTACTTGGGACACTAGAAAATCAAGGCCCTGTCTTCTCAAACAATAAAAAGCTTGAATCATTTATACCATTTTTGATCAAATGTGACATTACTGTACAACTAAAATATAGCCAATGGCCAATTAAAAATTAGGACTGCAGGATTAATTTTGTTAACTATGATCCGAGTCTCTATCCATGCCTTCCCATATTAGGTACAAGTTCCGAATTGCAGAAAAGAACTTTCTGCACTTGCCATGTTGCAGGGAATAAATCATCAAAAGCAGACTAATACAATCGATGCTAACCTTTTCCTTCATATTACACTTCTCCAATCACATTCCTCCTATGAAGCATCACTCTAGTCATGTATTTCTTTAACTGAGCAATGGCTACAGGTTTTCAAGTGGGTAGACACCCGTTCACTTATTATTGGACATTCTTCACATGCAGTTTCCTTCTGTCACTGTCATCCACAATGTTTATACAGTCGTTTTACAATATAGTCTTACTGGCAGTAAAATGATGCCTATGCTTTGATTAAAAAGGCAACTTAAATCATTGTCAGTCACACCCCCCAACAAATGTTTGTAAAGTTTACTAAAATCTTGTAATACTCCATTTTCATTATTTTCTTCACTATAACTTCTAACTAATGTGGTCAGTGGCAAAGATTCAGTTTTATTCATTTGCATGCTTTGTAATTTGATGCTTTTCCTGGATTTAAAGTTTAAAGCTTTACATGTGAAAAAGATAGGGCGGCACAGTGGTGCAGCGGTTAACGTTGTCGCCTCACAGCAAGAGGTTCTCTGGTTCGATTCTCGGCTGGGGTGCCTTCTGTGTGGAGTTTGCATGTTCTCCCTGTGTTTGCGTGGGTTTCCTCCGGGTACTCCGGTTTCCTCCCACATTCCAAAGACATGCATCTGGAGCATTTCTCCCCGGCCCTCCGCTGAAAACAGGCTCTGTGGAACCTAGTCGGACATTCCCGGTCAACAAATGTTAAATAAAATAAATAAATAAAAATAAGTCCTAATAATATGATTATAATGGCAATTAGTATAAAGAATTTTAAAGTACCTTCTTCCCAACCAGAAAAAATGTTGGTTAACCATGCCCACTGGGAACCCTCGGCTTTTTTAGCAAGAGACAGTTCAGCAACTTTCTGAATAATCTCTAGGTGACTACAGATGGCACAAGTGTTAACAGAAATAAATGACCATCACTCCATTTTGATGATTGCACACATACCACTCCCCCTTTAGAAGCAAGGGTGAAGTTGAGTGGCATTCTGTTCTACAGCACCACAGTGGGCATGGCAGTCATTTCAAGAGTGGTTAGATTTGTTATTGATTCAAAAGTAGCATGGTTTAATATTTATGAAAACTTAGAAAATTTACGCAACTTCCAAATAGATTTTACTGACCCATAAGCTGGTAACATTCCTGCTCTGGGAATACTACCACCAAGATCCCTGTGAGCTACTCCTTTAAAAGCAGTCTCTTGAATAACATGATAGGTAACAAAAAGCATCTGTCTTCCCAACTTTATTTAAAATGTCTTGTGCATCTCCTGCGACGAGCATTAGGAATCTTTCCATCACTTAAAGCAAGGGTCTCAAACACGTGCCCTGCAGGCCACATTACTTTTATGTGGCTTGCTATCAGTTTGCTTTCATTTTTATACCGCTAGTATCCATTTGATTTTTTATTTTTTTAACTGCACTATGGTCTGTTGAAAATGGTACATTTCCAGTTTCAACTTCAGTGCAGTCTCTGCATCTTTATGTTCCTGTGTGCGTCATCTGTATGTCCCTGTATGCGTTGACGGGCACACCTTCTGTTGCTTGCCCTTATTCTTTTAACATGCAAACTTTAAATATAAGAAGAATGACCATCTGTTAGTATTGTATGCTTCCACAGAGTTAAGTATTACGCACAGGCAGACAAATGATTATTCATCTGTAAGGTTCTTATCTGGACATAATGTAGCTAGCAGCAGCAAGACGGGGCAAATTTTAAAAAGAAAGATACTATAACTGGGGAAAATAGATTCTGATAATTTGAAACCGTAATGGTGTTGGGTTGAGCATTAAAAAAGTCAGGATGGAGAACACCACTGAGATCCTTTTGGCAGTGTAATGTTATCCTCAAGTAAATAAGAACGCAAGTGCTCCTGTTTTTAAGTTTTTTTTTTCTTACTTTGTGTATGTGTGTGAATTAGTGGTTATTTTCAAGTGAGCTTGCTCTTAGGACGGTGATTATCAGGGGTGTAAGTTAGTTAGAATTAAGTAACGGACTTAAGGTTTTGCAAAGCAATTGGTAATGAATTGAAAAAGTTATAAGCAGTAATTGTGGTGTTCCCTATTTTTGTTTCTTGTGATAATACTGTTTGTATACTCAGCTCTGCCCTTATGATTCATTTCAACATGAGTGGCAACCAAACAGTTTGGTTTGAGCCATCACAACAAAGGCTGCTTTCAGTACACTGCAGATGTTCATCGTGTTACCCTGCTGCAATCATCTCACTAGGGTTATCTTGCCGTCAGGCGGTCCCGCAGTCGGCTGAAATTCCAAAGTCTTGGTCCGGCGTCAGTTGCTGTCGCTTCTTCCCTGATGTCAGTGCGTCAGGGGTATATAAGAGGCATCCAATGCCATTTTCTTCAGTCTTTCTTGCCGTGCGGTGCCCGAAGTGGAAGCAGTTCGCAAGTGCCGGTCGGCCGACACCTGAGATTTTCGATTTGAATTTCAGTCCGAAGTCTTCAATAAAGCTAAGTACCCCGTTGGGGAACATTTTCTTGCCTCAGTCCGATGTCAGAAAAAGTTAACAATTGCATTTCTTATGGGAAGCAAATACCTCATAAGGACTTCCATTCCTATTGTATTCCTTGCCTAGGCCCAGACCACGACGTCACAGGTTGTCGGTTTTGCGCTAGGTTTAATAAGCACACTATCAAACGCCGTTTTGACTTCGCACGGCATTATTTTGGTAGGAAATTCAATTATATCATGCCGTCAGAGCAGCCGACGACTGCAATTCTTAAAAAAACGCAAGGATAAGGACAGGCAGCCTAGGAATAAGCTAGACCCCGAGGCCTCAGCTGGGCCTGTCACTGGTTCTCCGGTTTTCAGTGAGGCACCTACGCAGCCCCTGATGACCGCAGAGCTGGAACCCCAGACAGCTACCGACTCCCAAGCGCAGTCTACTAGGCCGACGCAGCCATCTACCGACTCCGGAGCAGATTTAGACAACGGTGCAGAGGAAACACCTTCGGTTGCAGAAGGTGTCTTCCAACCGACTACTCTCACCATTAAATCTTATGCTAAACTTAAAACTCCTTTAAAACCTAAGAAAACTGTTCATCAGTCAACAGGTCAAGGCCCGATGCCTAAGAAACAGATGCTTAAGATGGCTGAAGATTTAATTACCCTTATCAGGGGTTCCCATCCCCCTCCTGATAAAAGACCAAGACAAGAGGAGGATTATGCTTCCTCTGACCAGGTTTCTCTCTCCTCAGATTCTTCTGAAGAACAGGATTACACTTTTCCACCTTATGAGGATTCTGATGCTGAAGACTCTATTCCCTTAGCATCTCCCCCTGAAGACTACTCCTTTGGGGAAACATTACATACCATGAGGGAACATTTCCTCTGGGAAGGCCAGGATTACTCCGATTCTAAGAAAAGGCTCCGAGAGTTCCTTCTATTACCCCAGCACAGACCTCTTGCTATCCCTCCTGTTTTAGATATTGTGGATGATGTCTACTTGGAGTCTAGTTTAAATCCAGACGCTCTACCTCCTGCTCCAGCCAAACCAGACAGATACTACAGAGTACCTGACTCACACAAATTCCTTTATAAAAGCCCTGTAGCTGACCCAGAAACCATATCCCAGGGTCCTAAGGGAGCAAAGGCTTCTATGGCTAAAAATCCTGTGCCCTCTGAAAGAGATTCCAGAGCCCTAGATAGATGGGGAAAGAAAATATACACCTCTGCAACTCTGGCTATGAGAGCATTAAATTGCCAGTTTCACATGTTGAAATATCAACAATTCCTGATGTCTCAGTTTAAACAAAAAAATGAGCACACATTCAGAACAGCCTGAGTTCAAGGAAATGCAGGATCTGTTGCATGCAGCTGAACAGGTGGGCAAGCATACTTTACAATGCAGATTTGATTCACTGGAAGCTTCCTATAGAGCAGCTGTTACTGGCTCAGTCATTCGTAGACATGCTTGGTTAAAAGAGCAAACCCTCCCTGACCATGTTAAAGCAAAATTATTAGATGTATTATTTGGTGTCAAAGCAGAAGAGGTTTTAAAGAAAATGGAGGATAAGGCTAAATCTATGCAGACGGTGAAGGATTGCTTACAGGTACAACCCCCTCGCTTCAGCAGAAATTGGCCAACAAAAAATTGGTCCTTTCCAGCTTCAGACAGATCACACAGGGACAAATACAGATGCCCAAGGGGCAGAGGTCAATCACAGGGCCCTTACAAACCTCGCCAATGGGGTTCTGCTACCCAGAAAGGAGGAGAAGACAGGCCCCAAGCTAACAGAAGGCAGACACAATGACTCTATCCTCAAACTACCAAGCAAATCTCTCCTGGCAACACCCTTGGGAGTAAAACTAGCATTTTTTGCAGACAACTGGCACATAAAAGACAAATGGGTTCTAAACATTGTCTCTCAAGGATACAGATTCCACTTTCATACCTTACCAAGGATCAAAGGAATGCCAAACCTGCCACCAAATCAATGGGCAGAGGCACAAAAACAAATTACAGCTCTCATGAACATGAGAGCCATTCAACAGGTACCTACACAGGAGCAGGGACAAGGATTTTACTCAAGACTCTTCCTAGTTCCAAGAAAGGACAAAGCATGGAGACCCATTCTGGATCTTTCAATTCTGAACACCTATCTGCAAGTACCAAAATTCAAGATGCTAACACTTCAGCAGCTTCTTCCCATGATGGGCAAGAATGGTTGGCTAGTCACTTTGGACCTCAAAGACGCATACCTGCATGTCCCTATCAGACAAAATTGCAGAAGATACCTCCGCTTCATTGCAGGTTCAACACATTATCAATTCTCTGCACTGCCCTTTGGCTTGTCTACTGCGCCCAGGGTCTTCACAAAATGCCTGGCACCAGTAATTGCATACTGCAGACAAAGAGGAATTCAAATATACCCATACCTGGACGACTGCCTTATCCAAGCAGAAAGCAAGGACAGTCTCTTACAACATCTGACTTTTGTAAAACACCTTCTAAGTTGCCTAGGGTACACAGTAAATGAAAAGAAATCAAAACTAGTGCCCTCACAAAACATAACATTCCTGGGTGCCAGCTTGAATACAACGGCCCAGATGGCTTATCTGACGCCAGACAAACAACAACAACTGTCTCAATATTTCAAAATAATGGCAACAAAGACCCAACTCCCTGCAAGAAAAATTCTGCAGGCCTTGGGTTTCATGGCATCTTGCATTATACTAATACCATTTGCAAAACTGCATATGAGGAAATTACAATGGTACCTGAAAAGCGGATGGACTCACCACAGCCACAGCTTGGAAACAATGATTCCACTCATTCCCTGCCTTCAACAGGAGTTTCTATGGTGGGTACAGGCATGTCACCTCAACAAGGGTCAGCCTTTCACCTTACCCACAGCCAGGCAAACTATGACAACAGATGCATCGGACTATGCCTGGGGCGCACACATGGCAGGACAGTGCATTCAGGGCAAATGGACTACAGATCAGAGACACCTGCATATCAATCAAAAAGAAATGCTAGCAGTGCAGAATGCCCTAACAGCTTTCAAGGACCTTCTACACCCAGGACAACTACTAATAAGGACAGACAACACCACAGTTATGTGGTACATAAACAAGCAAGGGGGCACACATTCCTAGCCTCTATGCCTACAAGCAATGACCTTGTGGAACACTGCACTGGCTAAGAACTTAAGACTGCCAAGGAGAGCTCCAACACCTACTTGGGATCTCAACTTTGTCCTGTAAAAGCTTACACTGCCGCCCTTTGAACCAGCTTTTTCAACTGATTTAAAATTTCTTTCATGGAAAACTGCCCTACTTCTAGCAATAACCTCAGCTAGAAGAGTCTCAGAGCTACAGGCACTAATAGCAGTGGAACCTTTCCTCATTTTTCATCAAGACAAAGTTTCTCTACGAACTAATCCTTCCTCTATGCCAAAGGTGGTATCCAGTGTGGCCCTAAACCAAACCATTCACTTGCCCACCTTCTTCCCAAATCCACAGAACAAAGGAGAAAGACTCCTGCACTCTTTGGACATTCACAGGCAATTACGTTACTACTTGGATAAAACTAAGGCTTTCAGAAAAACTGACCAGCTCTTTGTAGCCTATGCTACAGGATCACAAGGAAAAGCTATCTCAAAACAGACCATTTCTAAATGGATAGGACATTGCATACGTTTCTGCTACACACATCATGGGAAACCAGTACCTGCTAACATTAGGTCCCACTCCACCAGGGCTACAGCTACATCAGCAGCCTTTCTTAGGGGAGTGCCAACCAAGGATATTCCGGAAGCTGCTACTTGGAGTTCAGTGCACACCTTCACCAAACACTATCACTTACCTCTTTACTCTAAGACTAGAGCTGGTTTTGCCACTGCAGTTTTGCAGGGCCTACTAGCCTCTTCTAACCCTGTTTGACTCCACCTCCCCTCCTTAGCTTTGAGATTCAACCCAAGTGTGATGACTGCAGCAGGGTAACACGATGAACATAGTACAGTTTTGTACCTACCATAAATGTAGATGTTTGAGTGTTCACCCTGCTGCAGTCCAGGTTACCCTCCCTCCATCCCCTCTGAACTAGCTGAACTTATCTCTACCACTTTATCCTATACTACCTCTGTGGTGTATTTGCTTGTACCTAAGGGTTTTGTTTTATTTTTATATAGCCATATGTATGTATAAATATATATATATATATATATATATATATATATATATTTTTTTTTTTTTTGCCTACCTTTTGGGGGCACCTGACATCTGGGGCAAGAAAAACTGAAGAAAATGGCGTCGGATGCCTCTTATATACCCCTGACGCACTGACGTCAGGGAAGAAGCGAGAGCAACTGACGCCGGACCAAGACTTTGGAATTCGGGCCGACTGCGGGACCGCCTGACGGCAGGTTAACCCTAGTGTGATGACTGCAGCAGGGTGAACACTCTAACATCTACATTTATGGTAGGTACAAAACTGTACTTTTGCAAGTTTAGTGTAAAACCCAAATTTTAATGTAATATTGCATTTTGTTAACAGGAAACATTGCACTACTACTCCCAATTTCATTTTACATGCCATATCTGGATTTCGTTTCCTCTTCAAAGTAAAGAACAAAAGGTAAAGGGCTCCTTCCACTGAAAGTACTGCCAAAAAATCCAGATAGTAAGTCTAAAAGTAAGGCAAGTACTACCACGCTGTGTATGAAGCAACTTTGCTTTATTAAAACAATAAAAGCAGTATCATAAGTGCTTTTGGGCAAATCCCTTCATTAGATGATAAAACACTAGTAAAAACATAGTATCTAATATAGTACAACACAACCAATAGAAATCAATAGTTTACCCTCCTTTTTTTGCTAGAGCTGGTTTTAAAGGGACAAAGTAATTTAAACCTGGGGCTTTATCAGCTGCCAGTCTAAGAATCCATTGCATCTGTTTGTATTCAATTTCCTTATACAAGTCACCTATTCCTTTGAGGCCATGCGGACTGCGCTGGCCAGATCATCAGCTACATCTTGCGAGTCGATCATTCTGTCCCCAACCACTCCAGTGAGAGCCTCTGATCACCACCTATCTGTAGACAGCGGAGCACCAAGGCCTAGGGATACCCCCACGAGTGGTCCCCAAGTTTCTGAGGGCCCTTCAGAGTTTGTGCCTGAGGAGCCCCCTAGAAAGAAAACGTGCAAGAGTAAGCACATAGACTCCCAGGATGAGTCTCTCACCTCCGATACTGACCTCGAGGAATCGGAGGGGTCCCCCAAGTCATCCTCTGTTTCCTTCTCCGACATCCTGGAGATATTGAAACAAAGAGGTGACTGGCCGTCCAAAGCCCCCTCCGAGGAGGAGTCAGTCTTCCTGAAGGCCTTTGGTGCTCAGCCCTCCGCCTCCTGGGTGTCCCCACCCTTCGACGAACTTCTGGACTTAATTTGTTGGAGGGTGTAGGAGAACCCTCATTCTGTGGAACCTGTACCCAGGCAACCCAATAAGTTTCTTTCTGCTCCCCCGGGTAAGGAGTTTTTGTCCAAAGGAGTCCCTGTGGATGCCATGGTGGTGGCGGCGGCCACTCAGAAGGAAGTTGCGGAGACTTCTTCCTCCGTCCATCCTCCTAACAAGGAGTCTAGGATCATGGACCGGTACGGGAAGCGTACCCTCTCGTCAGTAACCTTTACCTTACGGTTGCTGAACTATCTGTCTCATTTTACTCTGCTCCAGAGAGATCTTTTCAAGGAGTTAGGAGATACTCTTGCAGGTAACGTTCCTGAGGCGGTGGCCCAGACGGTTAATGCCCAGGTATCTACCCTCAATTCCATCGTTAACTCCTCCATGCGACTCATTTCATATGCAGCCAATGGAGCGAGTAGGGCAGCAAGCTCAGGAGTCACCCTTAGAAGGCAAGCCTGGCTGCGCCTGTGTCATTTCGTGGAGACCTTCAAGTCTTCTTTCACTGACTTCCCCCTTTGATGGTTCTTCTTTGTTCGGAACCAAAGTGAAAGACACCCTCACCAGGTGCGAACAAGAGGGAAATACCCTGTCTGCTGTAGGGGTCTGTTTTTCCCTTCCCTCTAGGCCTTACCCCAAGCCCCAGCGGGGTGGGAAGATGTGGTTTAAAAAAATCACAGAGGTTTATTCCTGGCGCACAAGGTGAGTCCCCCTCCAGAGGCAGAGGAGGGGGAGGTTATTCAGGGAGACGGCGCCCTAGAGGCAGAGGGGGCCCCCGCAATTCGGGAGACCGCAATTCCTTTCGCAGCTCTCCCTACCGTCGTTCCTGATTGGATGCCCGACTGTGCTTTTCCAGAGCCAGTCGGGGGTCGAATATCATTATACCCGGGAAGCCTGGCAAAGCATCACCCAGGACCGATGGGTATTACGAATAATTTCCGGAGGTTATGTCATCCCCTTTTCGTCAGACCCCCTCCAGTCAGAAAAATCCCGGACGTTCCACCCAGTCAAAGGGATCAAGCAGCTTCAGAGGTTTAAAAGCTGCTAGGAAAATGAGCCATCCAGCGTGTCCCCTCAGACCAAGTCGGATTAGGGACTTACTCAAGATTCTTTTTGGTGCCGAAAAGAACAGGGGACCTGAGACCCATATTAGATCTCAGCCAACTGAACAACTACGTACAGAAGTCCAAGTTCCATATGGTTACACTACAATCGATTCTCCCATTGTTGGGAGAAGAAGTATGGATGTGCTCCATCGACCTCAAGGATGCTTACTACCATGTCAAAATGGACAGGGCATCCAGGAGTCACCTACGCTTCCAGCTAGGAGCCAGTCATTTCCAGTTTCGAGCCCTGCTCTTTGGTCTCACCACAGCCCCCACGGTGTTCACCAAGTGTATGGCGGTGGTGACAGCTCACTTCAGACATCAAGGATTCCAAGTGTTTCCGTATCTGGACAACTGGCTCCTTACCGCCCCCACCAGGCATCTACTAATCCAAACCAGGGACGCTACCATCACTCTCTGCCAACAGTTGGGCATAACACTAAACTGGGAAAAATCTGCCTTGTTGCCCTCACAGCGTGTCATTTTTATAGGCGCAGAATTAGACACCATTCGAATGCGAGCATTTTTAACGCAAGAAAGAATCAGAGTCTTACAGCAACAGGTGCACGCCGTGATGCCCCTGAGGAAAGCTAAGGCAAGATGGGTTCTTCAACTCCTGGGGACCATGGCAGCAATGATTATGTTGGTCCCTCTAGCGAGATTGCACATGAGGCTTCTTCAATGGCTCCTCTTTGCTCAGTGGTCTCTCCAAAAACTTCCACTTTTTCACCATATTTTGCTCACGGACAGATGCAAACAGGATCTCAGTTGGTGGCTATGCACCAACAATCTGGACAGGGGAAAACCCTTCGTTCCACCCACCCCAGTTGCCACAGTGACCACAGACGCCTCCCAGATGGGGTGGGGGTGGGGCATTATCTCGGCAGGACAGTCCAAGGCATGTGGCAAGATCACGAGATACATCTGTATATCAACGTCCTAGAGACGAGAGCAGTGCTACTTTCATTGTAGGCACTTCAGAGCTTTCTACCTCTAGGGACTATTGCAATACACTCGGACAACATGTCAGTGGTGTGGTATCTGAACAAGCAGGGGGGAACCAGATCTTACCCCCTGTGCAGAGAGGCCATGCGAGTGTGGCAGTGGGCAGTATCTTCCCAGCGTTTTCTGGTGGCAACGCATATTCCGGGGAAGTCCAGCGTGATAGCGGACAGGCTAAGCAGAGCTATTCTGATGCCTTACGAGTGGTCCCTGAATCGTCTAGTTGCAGAACGAATCTTCAGCAGATGGGGTCAGCTTTGCTGCAACCTTTTTGCCAGCCCCCTCAATGCCAAATGCAGCAGCTACTTCACGCTGATCCCCCCACAGGGGGAGTCACCCAGGGATGCTCTAGTTCACGATTGGCCCTCCGGTCTGCTTTATGCTTTCCCTCCATTTCCCTTGCTATCAAAAGTGATTCAGAAAGCGCAATCCTTGGGAAGCAGAATGATTCTGTTTGCTCCACACTGGCCTCGTCAAGTCTGGTTTCCCTTTCTCCAACCCTACATTGTGGACACTCCTTGGATTCTGGACCCACAACCAGATTTACTGACACACATGTCAGGACAGTTCCACCCCTCTCTGCTGACCCTCCGGTTGACAGCCTGGCTACTCCACTTCCATCGTTAGTTAGGCTTCATCACTTTTCACCTGAGGTAGTTCATATTTTATCTTCCTCTCATAAGCCCTCTACTAGGAAGATTTATTCTAGCAAGTGGAGGAGGTTTTCTATTTGGGCTCATACCCAAGGAATTGATCCTTACACAGCCCCAATTGCTTCAGTCTTGGAGTTTTTGTCTATGCTTTTCCATCGGGGTTCAGTGTCAGCTACCATTAAAGTTCAATTGGCAGCGATTTCTAACTTTCATGTTGCTAATGAGCCTAGTCTGATGGCTCACAGACTCTGTAAGGCTTTCCTGAAGGGCACTCTATTACTCCATCCTCCAGTCTCTGAACCTATCATGCCCTGGGATCTAAATTTTGTCCTACAAGCCCTTACTTCACCACCTTTTGAGCCTGCAGCTACCTGCGATTTAAAATTCTTGACCTGGAAAACTGCCTTTTTAATAGCAATCATTTCGGCCAGGTGAGTTTCAGACATTCAAGCCCTTTCTATCAAACCTCCATACTTGATCTTCCATAAGGACAGGGTTTCTCTTAGACCAAACCCTTCTTTTCTTCCTAAAGTGGCATCCGTATCTAATCTTAATCAATCTATTGAGTTGCCAGTATTCTTTCCCCATTTTTCAAACAAGGCAGAATTTAAATCTCATCAATTTTATGTACACAGACAGTTACGTTTCTATCTGCACCGAACAAAAGATATCCGAAAGTCTGATCAACTATTTGTCTCCTTTTCGGAAAACAAAATTGGGTCCCCTGTCTCCAAAATCACCCTATCCGGATGGATATCCAGTTGCATCTCTTTCGCTTACTCCTCAGGAGGAAAAGACCTGCCATTTCCAGTCAAGGCTTACTCTACTCGGGCTGTTTCTACATCTACAGCCTATCAAGCTAGATTGTCTATGGATGATATTTGTGCTGCAGCTACTTGGGCTTCTCCTCACACATTTGTTACTCATTACATGTTGGATGTGGTATCTAGGGGCAGGTCATCCTTTGGTTCCACAGTACTCAGGAGTATTTTCCTATGAGCCCCCCAGGATGTAGGTGCTAGGGACGCTGTCCCACGGGTAAGAATGTAGGTGAGATTGGACTACATAACATCAAGAAGTTATGTACTCACCATAACGTTCAATGTATGTAGTCCATCTCGCCTCACATTCTTACTTACCCTCCCACCTTCCCCCTTCCTGGAGGATCTGGAAGTTAGGTCTTATTTACAGAGTTCCCTTCACTTTTGGCTTATTCTTCTTTACCTGGATGTTGTTATGCATGGGGTATAAATGAGTGTTCGCAGCAAACTAGATCTGGGGATCTGGAGCAGTGCAGCATGGGATACCTGCTTAGCCCAGCCAATAGAAGACTTCGAGCTAGAAAAGTTTGGCCGAGTCGGAGCCGATATTCAGCTCTGAACCCACGGGTAAGAATGTGAGGCGAGGTGGACTATATACATCGAACATTATGGTGTGTACATAACTTCTTTTTTGCACTTTTTCTATAAAGACTGCTGTTGTCCATTTCCTTTTTCAGTAGATCTTTGCTATAACCTCGTGCTTGAAAATTATTCTTTAAAGAATCCAATTCCTATATAAAGGAATTTTTATTCGTACAAAATCTGGATATTCTACAGACTTGTCCCTTGACTTTGTGTTGGAATGCATGTCTAGGGTGCATTCTGTCAAATCTAAGCATGCTGTTGGTCCAGCAAGGCTTCCTATATAGTGAGGTCTCTACCTCCCCATTTTCTTTCTTTAATAATGCTAACATCCAGGTATTCAATAACTGAACTGGAATAATTCAATGAAAATCTGAAGAAGCTGGTAGTCGACTCTAAATACTTAACAAAGAATGTTAATTCTGATGTAGTGCCCCCCACAAAAAGAGAATATCGTCCAAAAATCTATTGCAAAAGAAAAGTTTGTCTTTCCAATCATGTGCTGCCTCAAATATCACCATATCTTCCCAGTATGCCTGGACTAGGTTAGCATATGTGTTTGTACAAGGCTGTGTCTGGCAATAATACTTTGACAAAGTAAAACATTGTTCTCTAATACTAACCTTAATAAGGAACATAACCGTATATTTTCATCTGTATGTATATTCACCTTTTTGTTCAGTATTTCTTCTATGGCAGTAATACCATATTTATTTTCTATGACGGTGAACAAATTCTTTACATCTAGGGTAACAAACATATAGGAAATATCACTGTTTTCTTGTAAATAAACACCCAGTGATTCCAGAAATGTAGTAGTATCTTTCAAAATTCTGGGGAGGTTTGTAACATTCTAACCAGGCAGAAATATTTTCTGTTACCCAACCCCTACCCGATACTATAGGTCTCATGGGTGGTGTTTTAGAATCCTTATGAATTTTTAGTAAGGCTTTAAAACCTGGGATAGTGGGATGTTGTGTGTGTGTGTGTGTGTGTGTGTGTGTGTGTGTGTGTGTAAATATATATATATATATATATATATATATATATAAATGTCAGCAGCTCATGGTCTATCAAACCATTTTTTCCCTATTAAATAAAGTTTGTGCACTTTTTGTATAAAAATTCACCATTCGTGGTGACAGCCGAAGAAAAGTCAGTCTGTCAGCTAACAACAGATCTATTTGTGTGTTATAAAACTCCTTGCTAAGTACAACAGCAGCACCTCCCTTATCAGCAGATTTTATAACTATGTTGGTATTATTCTTTAGCTCTTGCAGTCCATTTCTATGTGGTTGATCTCAGTTGAAATACATAGATCTATGTGTGTTCTGTAGATACTGTTCAATTTTATGTTCGCATGATTTAACAAACAACAGTGTAGGATTTAAAGCAGGTGAAAAAGTGCTAGGTTGCTTCAATACATGAGGTGTTTGAACACTGTTAGTATCATTAAACATTTGCTTCAACATTACATGTCATGCAAAGTATAGCAGCTCGGGTATTATAGTACAAAAATCTGTCCCTGTACTCGGTACAAAATTTAAACCCTTGCTTAATACTGATAGTTGTAATTTAGAAAGAGAAATACCTGAAATATTATGAACGTTGCAAGTTTTGCATGCATTATCAACAGTCAATTGTAGGTCAGTTGTCTCTTGTAGGAGTTGTGTGCTTCAGTACATTTTGAGGAGGTGTGTGCTTTAGTGCATTTTGAGGAGGTGTGTGCTTCAGTGCATTTTGAGGAGGTGTGTGCTTCAGTGCATTTTGAGGAGGTGTGTGCTTCAGTGCATTTTGAGGAGGTGTGTGCTTCAAAAAAGGAGAAGTTCATGGCTTCTCATGCTAAGCCTGTCTTCAATGTGCAACTATTTTGTTCAGCTTTAGCAAATGGTCATCAAAAATTGAAAGCAATACAACAGGTAGCGTACTTGTTTTGGTGCAGAAGGCTGTGGGTTATACTTTAAGGGGGGATGCTGCAGTCCTGAGTTTGTCCTCCTTTGGATGAGATGGCTAGTAACTATGACCTTGTACTGGTTTGCCATCCATTCCCTATTACAATATTATCAACTTTCCATTTTTTATGTAATGTAGAAAATTTATATTTTTTCTTTGATACACTTGTTGGTATGGTTTGTATTGTGAAAACCTTATTAAGAACGTTGAAACTAATACAGTAGAACAGTGTTTGTCGGTCGCTTCAAAGGTTTTGTTACGTAGTTTTTTTTTTCCATTAATAAAAAAGTATAATTTGTGCATGACTTGAACTTGCAGCCCACCAAAATATTCTTGGTGTTATTTGCGGCCCTCGTGCTCATTTAAGTTTGAGACCCTGAGTTAGTGTCTGTATGTCATATAGTTGGGATAACTCTGCCTGTATAGCAACATGACCAGTCTGTTGGTAACCAGGCATATGCTTGGTCTCTCCAGATGTAACAAAATATTTATGTAATGCTGCCATACCCAGCCCTATCATAAATCATAGATTTTCCAGGTAAAATTGCAGGTGTTTCTAACAAAAAATGTTTCATTTTTTAAGGTAGAAAATGTGTCCTTTAACAGTTATTAATTAATTAATTTATTTTATTTTATTTAGCATTTGTTTACTGGGATGTCTGGCTGGGTGAGGAACCCATTTTCAACGGAGAGAAGCTGTGAATGATACAAGAAAGTTTGACCTTATACATGAAAAAATAATAGGTATTAAATCATACATTAAGTAAGAAGTAATAAAGAAGTACAAAGAGGTAGAAAGAAATAATAAGAAAACATGTACTGCACTAGGTAAAGTACTAAAATAAAGATTACACCCCCCCTTAAGTTGGATTAAGGTAAAGCGCAAGGGTCAGGCAGAGGGTCAGAAAATTAGAAACAAGCATATTTTTAGAAGAATTGTGCAGTAGGATGGGAAAAGGTAAGGGTGTAGAAATACATAATGTTTGTTTCTTAGTTGGCTATATAAAAGGTTAGTAGAAGAAAGTGTGCTCTAGGTATTTCCAGATGAGAAAAGGAAAGGCCCTTGATAGTGGATGGAGTTCATCTGCTAGGGAAAGAGCAGGGGCATGTCTGGTTACAAAGAAAATGTTTTATTAGGGCGTGTTTAAAATTGTTAAAACACTCGGTGGTAGTAATGTCTGTTGGCAGAGAGTTCCAGAGCTTGGCAGTAGCATGAGAGTTGAGGCACTGTCCAACTCTTTTGTTTGGAATGTAGACTTTTAGGAGGAGTTTGTTTTCAGAGAGGAGGGCTGTGGTAGGGATGTAGGGTTTTAGGACAGATTTGAGGGCTGGACAACTACCAGGTGTATATATCATATGTGCAAAAGACAGCTGAATTAAGTTTAGGTGGTGTGCGAGTTCAAGGCAGTTTACTTCTTTCAGAGCTAGGCAGTGATGGGAATGATAGGAGTGGCTGGTGGCAAATTTGGCAATTTTATGGTAGCAGGACTGAAGTTTGTTTTTAAGAGAAGATTGTAAATTGGTGTATAAGGGGGGCTGCATATAAGAGACAAAGAAGCAAATAGGTGATAGCAACGGGTTTTTCTGGTGGACTTGTCCAAAAAAGTTTTATGTCTGTAGAGTGTTCCTAGTTTAACATGTGTTTTTTTATGTTGCCATGAGGCAGAACTATGCAGCAAAAATAAAAAATATCTGCAGCCCCAGTACAGCAGGTCAGTGCCAGTACCTATGTTTTTCTCTGTTCTAATTTAACTGACTATTGGGATCGTTTGTATGAAACTTACGTAGGGTCTTGGTGTTTAATAGAAAAATAGCTGAGGTAGAGTTAAGAACAGCTTGGGTATGAGGGATGGAATTCTATGCTCTAGCGACCCAGATGATGTGCAGTCCACTATGCTGTATAGGCTAGTAAATTTACAATGATTGAGCAAAGTTCACAGCAAGTAAGATTGGGGAATAACATACTCTGCAGAGATTCATATATATTAACAGGCTGGTTGCTCAGGTCGTGCCCTTGCAGTACTGAGTTATTTATAGTTGAAGTGGTACTACCGAAAAAGGGGGTAAAGCTTTTTGGTTTCTAGTGGAAAAATAGTGCAAGTAGCTGAGTGGAGATCTGTATCAGTCACTGGTATTGGAATTAATGGAATACCCCCATTGTTTGCAGTAGGTATATGTGCACAGACCCAGCAGTCGCTAATGATAAGTTGGCATATGTGTATAAAGCAGCGGAAAAAGTATTGAATTTAAGATGCCAATTAGGTGTTTGAGTCAGTTCTGACCAAACTCTTGTCCCTGCTTTTAGTGATATACTTAATTCTGTTCACAAATGATTTAGTACTTAGAGTTTCGATGTTTTGCTGCTGATATACTCACAGTTTTGGATGACGAGAGTGGGTGAAATAAAATGATGATGAAATTCACAGTAAGTGTATCGAAAACAAGTCCATAAGAAAAACAAGCATGTTGGGGCTGGAGAGAGTTTTGAAGAAACTGCAAACATGGGTGTTGGATTGTTGGTTTACAGTTCATATAAAGTTAATTTCCAAGTAATCTCTATCTAGAAGTTTTGGTTGTATTCAATCCCACAAACTATTTTTGATTACTTGATAATTTATTTGGTCTGTTGTCCAAAAGCATAATGAATCCTCTGTTTCGGAAGAGAAAAAGAATCCCTGATTTTTATCTCTGACCAAGATTATGTTAGTCAATCAGTTTCACCTCTAGATTTGATTTGAATGGCAAATCACTTGATTTTTCTTCCAGACTTGGTCTGGATGGCAAAAATTGAAGTCTCTAGCCTTCATTTCTGACTGGTGTCCTTGGATGTCCTTCATGGATGCATCTGCAGTCATAACAAATGGGTTGTCCTGTCGTCAGGCAGCCCTTCGGTCGGCCGGATTCCAAAGTCTGGGTCCGGCTTTGGCTGATGTCGCACTTCACCCGACGTCATCTCTGCTGGTCTTCGGGTATAAAGGCATCAGCCGACGCCATTTTCCTCAGTCTTTCTTGCCGTGGCGCAAGCAGAAGCTGTTCGCAAGTGCCGGTCGGTCAGATCCAGAGATTACTACTACGAATACTACTCAAGACTTCTACAAAGCTAAGTACCCCGTTGGAGACTCTTTCTTGCTTCAGCCGATGTCAGAAAAAGTCAATAACTGTTTAACTTGTGGGAAACAAATACCTCATAAAGATTTCCACTCTTACTGTCTGCCTTGCTTAGGCCCAGACCACGACGTAGCAGCCTGTTCGCCTGTGCTTCCTTCAACCGACAACGCTTAGGCGCCGGTCGGAGTTTGCTGAACAGTTTTTCGCTCAGATTTTGCGTACATTATGCCGCCGGATCCTCCGACTACCCAAATTGTTAAAACGAAAGAAAAGACCGACACTTTCGCGGTCCGCGGTTTCGCCGAAACCACGGTTAAGCAAGCGAGTGTCTCGGTTTCGCCAAAACCGAGAAACCAGTCAATCTTCAGCTGAATCCATGACTACTACTGAGGCTCCTGCTACCTTAGTTGAATCGGCCTCAGAAATTTTGCCTACAACTGTGGTTCCTAGTGATTTATCAGACACCATCCCTTTGGATGTCTCTACCCCAGCACGTGGTGCTGCTAGGCCTCCTGCAGCCATGTCTATTAAGGCCTTTGCCAGGGCTAAAGCAGCCAAATCTGCTAAATCAGTGCCTGTTAAGCCCCCTTCACACAGGCCCACTTCAAGTTCACAAATGCTTACTCTGGCAGAAGATTTAATATCCCACTAGGGGATCCCAATCTCACCCAGACAGGGCCTCTCAGCCCCAGAAAAGAGACCTAGAGCAGAGCCCCGAGCCAGTGTCCTCTGATGATTCTGGATGACTCAGACATTACAGACCAGCCAGAGGCTCCTTTTTTCTACTTATGAAGATTCCAATGCTGAAGAATCCATTCCAGCTGCCTCTCCACCAGAGGAATTTTCCTTTGGGGAAACCTTACATGCCATGAGAGAACAATTCCAATGGCAGGGACAAGATTTCTCAGATTCAAGAAAAAGGCTTAGGACTTTTCTGCACTTACCACAACATAGGCCCTTAGCTATACCTCCTGTACTGCCTGTTGTGGATGATGCATTTAATGATGTTTGCACTGCTCCTGATTCTTTACCTCCAGCCCCTGCCAAACCAGATAGATTTTACAGGGTGCCAGACACTCATCACCACCTATACAAGGCCCCACTTGCAGATCCCGAAACTATATCCCAGGGCCCTAAGGCAGTAGCCTCGACCACAGCAAAAAACCCTATTCCTTCTGAAAGGGAATCCAGGTCCTTAGAGAGATGGGGGAAAAAAGTTTACACCTCTGCTACTCTCTCAGCTAGAGCTTTAAACTGTCAGTTTCATATGATCCAATACCAAGAGTTTATGCTTGATCAGTTGACTAAAAAACTGTCCTCTGATGAATCCTTAGATAAGAAATATGTATTAGAAATGGTGAATAACATCCAACAGGTTAGTGACCATTCCTTAAAATGTGGCTATGATGCACTGGAGGCTTCATTTAGATCAGCCATGACTGGCACAGTGATAAGAAGGCATGCATGGTTGAAAGAACAGGTCTTACCGGATCATGTTAAAGCAAAGCTGTTAGATGCTCCTATGGATAAGGCCAGTCTATTTGGTACACCTGCCCAGCATGTAATGAAGAAAATGGAAGAAAAGGCAAAATCTGTACAAACAGTTAAAGATTTCTTACAGGTTCAGCCCCCAAGGTTTAGCAGGAACTGGCCTGCCCAAAATTGGTCCTTTCCAGACTCCACAAAATCCCAAAGGGGCAGGAATAGACGCTCTAGAGGCAGAAATCAATCCAGAGGAGGTGCCTACAGAGGACGACAGTGGCAAGCAGCAATAACCGAGGCACAGACACAACCACTGCCACTGCAACAGGACAATCACAGTGACTTGGCTCTGACACCGCCTACCAGGGAGCAAATAGCAGCACCTTTAGGTGGAAAGTTAGCCTTATTTTCGAAAAATTGGCACTATATCACAAAAGACAAGTGGATTTTGCAAACCATAGACCAAGGCTACCGGTTCCACTTCCACACCTTACCAGTAAAAAGAGGAATGCCAAACCTACCTCCAAATCAAAAAATAGAAGCTCTACAGCAGATAGCGAAATTAACAAAGATGAGAGCTGTGGAAAGAGTGCCAATAACAGAACAGGGCAAAGGATTCTACTCCAGACTCTTCCTAGTACCAAGAAAAGAGAAAAGTTGGAGACCTATTCTCGACCTGTCCGTCTTAAACACATACATCATTGTCCCAAAATTCAAAATGCTGACCCTACAGCAACTTCTTCCCATGCTGGGCAAGGAGTGTTGGCTGGTAACTCTAGATCTCAAGGAGGCATACCTGCACGTCCCCATTCGACCAAATTGCAGAAGATACCTCAGATTTCTTGCAGGATCAGAGCATTATCAATTCTCAGCATTGCCCTTTGGCTTATCTACTGCCCAGAGTATTCACAAAATGCCTGGCATCAGTAATCGCTCACTGCAGACTACAGGGAATCCAAATTTATCCATACCTGGACGACTGCCTGTTACAAGCGGACAACAAAAGCAAGCTGACAACAGATTTACAAAGGGTCATTTACTTGCTACAAGCCCTGGGATACACAGTCAATTTACAAAAGTCAAGGCTGATACCATCCCAAACAAGAACATTCTTGGGAATTGGACACAGTAAAACAGATGGCATTCCTAACTGCAGAAAAACAAAAGAACTTCCTCTTTACTTCTTGGCATTAACAAAGCAGAACAAACTAACAGCAAGAAAAGTTCTGCAGGCCTTGGGCTTCATGGCATCATGCATAATCTTGGTCCCACATGCCAGACTGCATATGAGAAAGCTACAGTGGTACCTAAAGAATTTATGGTCTCAGCACAGGCATAGCTTAGAAACAGAAATCCCACTAATCCCATGCCTAAAACAGGAGTTCCTATGGTGGGCGCAAGCATGCCAGTCAAACCCAGGCTTACCCTTCCACAACTTTCGAGCAAGCCAAACCATCACAACGGACGCCTCAGACCTAGGATGGGGGCACATGCTGGACAAATGCATACAAGGATTGTGGACTCAAGACCAGCTGCACCTGCACATAAACCAAAAAGAAATGCTGGCAGTAAAACTGGCAATCCAAAAATTCAGACCATTCCTCAAAGAAGGCCATTTGATGATAAGGACAGACAACACCACAGTCATGTGGTACATCAACAAACAGGGAGGCACTCATTCATACCCCTATGCAGAATGACTTTGGACCTTTGGAATCTGGCTCTCAGCTACAACATCCAGTTACAGGCAATATTTGTGCCGGGAAAAGAGAACACCCTAGCAGACATGTTAAGCAGAACCACCTCGGATGCTCACGAATGGATGCTACACCCGGACATCTTCAAGGCCATCACAAAGAAATGGGGAATGCCACAAATAGATCTGTTCGCATCCCCACTCAATCACCAGCTCAAAAAATTCTGCACAAGGACATTCCACCCACTTGCATGGAAGGTGGACTCTATCCTTCAGCTGGAAAGGCCTGACAGCATATGCATTTCCACCTCTTCCCTTGATGCACAAGGTACTACTGAAAATCAAAGAGGAACGTCCAAGGATAATCCTGATAGCTCCGAATTGGCCAAGACAACACTGGTACCCATTGCTGAGGAGCATGTCTCGGGAGGTAATGTGGTCAATACCCCAGATGCCTTTGATGTTAACTCAGAACAACTACAACATCATGCATCCAAACCTAAAAACCTTGCAACTGACTGCCTGGAACATCACATAGCAGCAACTAACCCAGACCTTTCCCAAAGGGTTAATGACATTATCCTTGAAGCCCGCAGACCTTCAACAAGAAGGAACTATGCAGGAAAATGGAAAAGGTTTGTCATTTGGAGTACTGATAGAGGAAAAGATTTGTTGAACATAGATATTGCTAACATTCTGGAGTACTTGGCAGAGCTTCTACATACAGGCCTGTCCTATTCCTCCATCAAGATACATGCATCAGCTATTTCAGCAGAATACAGCTTCGATCCACCTGTCTTTTCACATCCTCTACTCAGGCAGTTCCTCAGAGGGATCAAGAATGTAAAACCTCCTAGGAAACCACCATTACCAGCATGGGACTTGAACTTTGTGCTAGAAAAGTTGACACTCCCTCCGTTTGAACCAGCAGCAACAGCAGATCTGCAACACCTGTCATGGAAAACTGCTTTCCTGCTGGCAATTACCTCAGCAAGGAAGGTTTCGGAAGTACAGGCCTTAATGGCAGTGCAACCCTTCCTAATCTTCCATCAAGATAGGGTGTCCATGAGAACTAATCCTACATTTATGCCTAAGGTGGTATCCAGAGTGTCTTTAAACCAGGCAATCCACCTACCTACCTTCTTTCCCAATCCACAGAACAGGGGGGAAAGACTGCTGCATACCTTGGATGTACATAGGCAGTTACGCTACTACCTGGACAGAACCAAAAGTAACAGAAAAACTGACCAGCTTTTAGTAGCCTATGCAACAGGAAGGGAAGGAAAAGCAATTTCCAAACAGACAATCTCTAAATGGATAGGAAATTGCATAAGATTCTGTTACTCCTACCATGGAAACCAATTCCACAGAACATAAGACCTCATTCTACAAGGGCTACAGCCACTACCACAGCTTTCTTACGAGGAGTGGCAACCAAGGACATTATTGAGGCGGCTACTTGGACCTCCGTGCATACATTTGCCAAGCATTATAATTTACCTCTATACTCTAGATCCCGAGCAGGGTTTGCCACTGCTGTACTGCAAGGGATCCTAACTACACCATAATTTTCTTCCTCCACCCCTAGTTTGGCTATGGTATTCTACCATTGTTATGATTGCAGATGCATCCATGAAGGACATAGTACAGTTTTGTACCTACCATAAATGTAGATGTCGAACTGGATAGCATCTGCAGTCAGGATTACCCACCCTCCTTCCCCTCTGTGGTACTCTAGGGTATTTACCCTCCTAATAGCTAGCTGTGGGGAGTCTCTTATGGTGTATTTGTTTGTATATATGTACATACATGCTTATTTTTGTGTTTGCCTTCTACCTTTTTGGAAACATTGGCATTTATCCAAAATTTAACCTTCCAAGAGGGCAACTGGCATCTGGGGCAAGAAACACTGAGGAAAATGGCGTCGGCTGATGCCTTTATACCGAAGACCAGCAGAGACGACGTCGGGTGAGGCGCGACAGCAGCCCAAGCCGCACCCAGACTTTGGAATCCGGCCGACCGAAGGGCTGCCTGACGACAGGACAACCCATTTGTTATGACTGCAGATGCTATCCAGTTCGGGCATCTACATTTATGGTAGGTACAAAACTGTACTTTTTTCTTCTTACGATTTGCAATAGGCTCTGCTGCTTCACAAGGTATGATGTAGATGGCATCTCTACTGCAGTCATCAAGAGGGAGGGTGGGCAGTCTTTTGCATCAGATGGTAGTAGTGGTTGTAAACAAAAACCAAGTAGGGTCCTTTCCATTTGAGACATGGAGTGTTTTTGAGAGAAGGAGTTAAGATGAAATCTTCTGGTTGTAGGTTCATCACCTACCCCATTAGTATATTTATCAATAG